>NC_053392.1:24499718-24563251 GCF_905171765.1 Bufo bufo | reverse complement strand
ATTCTCATGATTGTGGATCGGTTTTCCAAAATGTGCCACTGTGTTCCTCTCAAGAAGTTACCCTCTGCACAAGAGTTGGCCACGATTTTTGCCAGGGAGGTCTCCCGGTTGCACGGTTTGCCCAAGGAGATTGTGTCGGATCGGGGGAGTCAGTTTGTGTCCAGGTTCTGGCGCGCCTTTTGCTCCCAGTTGGGGATTCATCTCTCCTTCTCCTCGGCCTACCACCCTCAGTCCAATGGGGCCGCAGAACGATCCAATCAGGCCTTGGAGCAATTCCTTCGTTGCTATGTCTCCGATCACCAAGACAATTGGGTTGACCTCCTGCCTTGGGCTGAGTTTGCCAGGAACACGGCGGTGAACTCTTCCTCTGGGACGTCTCCCTTCATGGCCAATTATGGGTTCCAACCTGCCGTGTTACCGGAGGTATTCTCTCCCCAGGATATTCCGGCTGTGGAGGATCACCTTTCCGTCCTACGTGCTTCTTGGGTACAGATCCAGAAGTCCCTTGAGGTCTCTGCGCAGCGCCAGAGACTCCAGGCTGATCGCAGACGAGCGCCTGCTCCTTCCTACCAGGTCGGAGACCGTGTATGGTTGTCCACCCGCAACCTCAACCTTCGAGTGCCCACTCCCAAGCTGGCGCCTCGCTTTGTTGGTCCCTTCCGAGTGCTTCGCAGGGTAAACCCGGTAGCCTATGCCCTTGCGCTTCCTCCTGGCATGCGGATCTCCAACGTGTTTCATGTCTCCCTGTTGAAGCCACTGGTGTGTAATCGTTTCACTTCCTCGGTTCCTCGGCCTCGTCCGGTCCAAGTGGGCAATCGTGAGGAGTATGAGGTGAGCAATATCCTGGACTCACGCCTGGTCCGCGGTCGGGTGCAGTTTTTGGTCCATTGGCGTGGTTATGGTCCAGAGGAGCGTTCCTGGGTTCCCTCCGCAGATGTCCATGCTCCTGCCTTGCTCCGAGCCTTCCACGCACGCTTCCCTCAGAAACCGTTCTTTGCTCCGCGGAGGAGGGGCCCTTGAGGGGGAGGTACTGTCATGGTCTTACCTTCTTGCTGTTCTCCTTCGTTTGACATGTGCTGGCGGCCATCTTGGTTTCTGGGTTTCTTGTAGCCTCCTACCCTGCGGCTCCTCCTTCCCACTGGGAGGAGCTGGATGCCTAGCTCATATATATAGGAGGTCTGTGGCTTCAGTTCCTTGCTTGGTCCTCCTGTGTTCACATGCTTCTAAGACTGCTGCTGCTTCTGGTTCCTGATCCTGGCTTCGTCTGACTACCCTGCTGGTTCCTGTTCCTGGCTTCGTCTGACTACCCTTCTGGTTCCTGACCTCTGGCTTCGCAAAGACTCTGCTTCGGTTTCACCATCCGTTTGGACTTTTGCTTTACAGCTTGATTTTCAATAAAGCCTTCTTATTTTCACTTATCTCTTGTTGTACGTCTGGTTCATGGTTCCGTGACAAGGAGATACCTATCCCTCTAACACCTGCAAGTTTCAGATCTTGCGGACTATCAGTAGGTGAGTTATGAGTGCTTAAGTGGGGCCTAGTTTTTATGATTTTCCTATTAATGTTAATGGGAAAATTGATTTGGTTCTGAAGCAGACTTCTCAGAGGCCAAAAGGAACCCAGAAGAACCATTTACACAGCATAAAGGTCCTACCTTGCTCTCTAACATCTGCAAGTTTTAGATTTTTAGGACCTTTGGCTAGGGAGATATGAGTGCTTAAGTAGGGCATAATTTTTATGATTTTTCTATTATTGTCAATGGGAAAATTGCTCTGGTTCTGATCCAAATATCTCACAACCGAAAACGCAGCTTAGTCAAACCCTTTACAAATCTTGAAGGTTATACCTAGCCTTCTAGATCCTGCAAGTTTTAGATCTTCTGGACTATCAGTTGGTGAGATATGAGTGCTTAAGTGGGGCCTAGTTTTTATGAATTTGCGAAAATTGCTTCGGTTCTGATCCAAATGTCTCCCAACCCAAAGGGAACCCTGTCAAACCCTTTATAAAGCTTGAAGGAGATACCTATCCCTCTAACACCTGTAAGTTTCAGATCTTGCGGACTATCAGTTGGTGAGTTATGAGTGCTTAAGTGGGGCCTAGTTTTTATGATTTTCCTATTAATGTTAATGGAAAAATTGATTTGGTTCTGATCCAGACTTCTCAGAGGTCAAAAAGAACCCAGAAGAACCATTTACACAGCATAAAGGTCCTACCTTGCTCTCCTCTAACATCTGCAAGTTTTAGATTTTTAGGTCCTTTGGCTAGGGAGATATGAGTGCTTAAGTGGGGCATAATTTTTATGATTTTTCTATTATTGTCAATGAGAAAATTGCTCTGGTTCTGATCCAAATATCTCACAACCCAAACGCAGCTTAGTCAAACCCTTTACAAAGCTTGAAGGTTATACCTAGCCTTCTAGATCCTGCAAGTTTTAGATCTTCTGGACTATCAGTTGGTGAGATATGAGTGCTTAAGTGGGGCCTAGTTTTTATGAATTTGCGGAAATTGCTAATGTTCTGATCCAAATGTCTCCCAACCCAAAGGGAACCCTGTCAAACCCTTTATAAAGCTTGACGGAGATACCTATCCCTCTAACACCTGCAAGTTTCAGATCTTGCGGACTATCAGTTGGTGAGTTATGAGTACTTAAGTGGGGCCTAGTTTTTATGATTTTCCTATTAATGTTAATGGGATAATTGATTTGGTTCTGATCCAGACTTCTCAGAGGTCAAAAATAACCCAGAAGAACCATTTACACAGCATAAAGGTCCTACCTTGCTCTCTAATATCTGCAAGTTTTAGATTTTTAGGACCTTTGGCTAGGGAGATATGAGTGCTTAAGTGGGGCATAATTTTTATGATTTTTCTATTATTGTCAATGAGAAAATTGCTCTGGTTCTGATCCAAATATCTCACAACCCAAACGCAGCTTAGTCAAACCCTTTACAAAACTTGAAGGTTATATCTAGCCTTCTAGATCCTGCAAGTTTTAGATCTTCTGGACTATCAGTTGGTGAGATATGAGTGCTTAAGTGGGGCCTAGTTTTTATGAATTTGCGGAAATTGCTAATGTTCTGATCCAAATGTCTCCCAACCCAAAGGGAACCCTGTCAAACCCTTTATAAAGCTTGACGGAGATACCTATCCCTCTAACACCTGCAAGTTTCAGATCTTGCGGACTATCAGTTGGTGAGTTATGAGTGCTTAAGTGGGGCCTAGTTTTTATGATGTTCCTATTAATGTTAATGGGATAATTGATTTGGTTCTGATCCAGACTTCTCAGAGGTCAAAAAGAACCCAGAAGAACCATTTACTCAGCATAAAGGTCCTACCTTGCTCTCTAATATCTGCAAGTTTTAGATTTTTAGGACCTTTGGCTAGGGAGATATGAGTGCTTAAGTGGGGCATAATTTTTATGATTTTTCTATTATTGTCAATGAGAAAATTGCTCTGGTTCTGATCCAAATATCTCACAACCCAAACGCAGCTTAGTCAAACCCTTTACAAAGCTTGAAGGTTATATCTAGCCTTCTAGATCCTGCAAGTTTTAGATCTTCTGGACTATCAGTTGGTGAGATATGAGTGCTTAAGTGGGGCCTAGTTTTTATGAATTTGTGGAAATTGCTAATGTTCTGATCCAAATGTCTCCCAACCCAAAGGGAACCCTGTCAAACCCTTTATAAAGCTTGACGGAGATACCTATCCCTCTAACACCTGCAAGTTTCAGATCTTGCGGACTATCAGTTGGTGAGTTATGAGTGCTTAAGTGGGGCCTAGTTTTTATGATGTTCCTATTAATGTTAATGGGATAATTGATTTGGTTCTGATCCAGACTTCTCAGAGGTCAAAAAGAACCCAGAAGAACCATTTACTCAGCATAAAGGTCCTACCTTGCTCTCTAATATCTGCAAGTTTTAGATTTTTAGGACCTTTGTCTAGGGAGATATGAGTGCTTAAGTGGAGCATATTTTTTATGATTTTTCTATTATTGTCAATGGGAAAATTGCTCTGGTTCTGATCCAAATATCTCACAACCCAAACGCAGCTTAGTCAAACCCTTTCCAAAGCTTGAAGGATATACCTAGCCTTCTAGATCCTGCAAGTTTTAGATCTTCTGGACTATCAGTTGGTGAGATATGAGTGCTTAAGTGGGGCCTAGTTTTTATGAATTTGCGAAAATTGCTAATGTTCTGATCCAAATGTCTCCCAACCCAAAGGGAACCCTGTCAAACCCTTTATAAAGCTTGAAGGAGATACCTATCCCTCTAACACCTGCAAGTTTCAGATCTTGCGGACTATCAGTTGGTGAGTTATGAGTGCTTAAGTGGGGCCTAGTTTTTATGATTTTCCTATTAATGTTAATGGGAAAATTGATTTGGTTCTGATCCAGACTTCTCAGAGGTAAAAAAAGAACCCAGAAGAACCATTTACACAGCATAAAGGTCCTACCTTGCTCTCTAAAATCTGCAAGTTTTAGATTTTTATGACCTTTGGCTAGGGAGATATGAGTGCTTAAGTGGGGCATAAAATCATATGTAGTTAAAAATGAGGCTTCATGTAAAAATTCCTGCGCGGTCCCCTTTTGTCCACATTTCACGGAAATTGGAATGGAAGTTTGAGCTTGTGTCTTCTGTGTCTGTGTGAAATTTCATGTGTCTAAGAAGCATAGTTTTTTAGTTATTGGCCCTAAAACACAAGTAGGTTTTGGAAAACGCGGCTTTGAGTCGGCTAAATTTGCATATTGCGCAGGGGCCCTTTAAGGCAATGGAGTGAGTCAGGTGTCAAAACGCTCGACTTCGAAGGCCCTTCGAAACTTCACCTTCTGATTTCTCTACACCGCAGCGTTTTTGAGAAAAAAAATCGCCATTATCCTCAAAATTGCCTATAAGGCGAAAAAGCAAGATTCAATAGGGGGCTGCGTAAAAACTATAGAGCGTAGGATGACAAACTTGGCATAAATGTACTTCAGGGTGTCCTAAATCTGTGGGAAAAGATCTCACATGTCTGTGGTTTATAGTTTTTCAAAAATACTAAACATAAAGCACATAAAATCATATGTAGTTAAAAATGAGGCTTCATGTAAAAATTTCTGCGCGGTCCCCTTTTGTCCACATTTCACGGAAATTGGAATGGAAGTTTGAGCTTGTGTCTTCTGTGTCTGTATGAAATTTCATGTGTCTAAGAAGCATAGTTTTTTAGTTATTGGCCTTAAAACACAAGTAGGTTTTGGAAAATGCGGCTTTGAGTCGGCTAAATTTGCATATTGCGCAGGGGCCCTTTAAGGCAACGGAGTGAGTCAGGTGTCAAAACGCTCAACTTCGAAGGCCCTTCGAAACTTCACCTTCTGATTTCTCTACGCCACAGCGTTTTTGAGAAAAAAAATCGCCATTATCCTCAAAATTGCCTATAAGGCGAAAAAGCAAGATTCAATAGGGGGCTGCGTAAAAACTATAGAGCGTAGGATGACAAAACTTGGCATAAATGTACTTAAGGGTGTCCTAAATCTGTGGGAAAAGATCTCACATGTCTGTGGTTTATAGTGTTTGAAAAATACTAAACATAAAGCGCATAAAATCATATGTTTGTAAAAATGAGGATTCATGTAAAAATTCCTGTGCGGTCCCCTTTTGTCCACATTTCACGGAAATTGGAATGGAAATTTGAGCTTGTGTCTTCTGTGTCTGTGTGAAATTTCAGGTGTCTAAGAAGCATAGTTTTTTAGTTATTGGCCCTAAAACACAAGTAGGTTTTGGAAAACGCGGCTTTGAGTCGGCTAAATTTGCATATTGCGCAGGGGCCCTTTAAGGCAACGGAGTGAGTCAGGTGTCAAAACGCTCGACTTCGAAGGCCCTTTGAAACTTCACCTTCTGATTTCTCTACGCCGCAGCGTTTTTGAGAAAAGAAATCGCCATTATCCTCAAAATTGCCTATAAGGCGAAAAAGCAAGATTCAATAGGGGGCTGCGTAAAAACTATAGAGCGTAGGATGACAAAACTTGGCATAAATGTACTTCAGGGTGTCCTTAATCTGTGGGAAAAAGATCTCACATGTCTGTGGTTTATAGTTTTTGAAAAATACTAAACATAAAGCGCATAAAATCATATGTAGTTAAAAATGAGGCTTCATGTAAAAATTCCTGCGCGGTCCCCTTTTGTCCACATATCACGGAAATTGGAATGGAAGTTTTAGCTTGTGTCTTCTGTGTCTGTGTGAAATTTCATGTGTCTAAGAAGCATAGTTTTTTAGTTATTGGCCCTAAAACACAAGTAGGTTTTGGAAAACGCAGCTTTGAGTCGGCTAAATTTGCATATTGCGCAGGGGCCCTTTAAGGCAACAGAGTGAGTCAGGTGTCAAAACGCTCGACTTCGAAGGCCCTTCGAAACTTTACCTTCAGATTTAAAAAATTCTAACTTTTTATTTTTTTCTCAACTGGTTGCAAATTTGGCAAAATGTGAAAAACGTTGAAAAACGGTCACCGTCTGTGCGATTGTTTGCAAAACGGAAACTTAAGCTAAGGGTTGCGCGAAGTTTCCACTCCACATCGACTCACAAAAATCAGAGCAATTTTGGCCGAGTTAGTCTTTGGGGGTTTGCGCCATATATGGCACAGATTACCGACTTCAGGTCACCCCGAAATCCCATACAAAACTTTATAGTCCAGAATGATCAGGGGGTCCCAAAACATGCTCCCCTGCGAAAAAAACATTTTTGAGAAATCACGCGATAACCCTGTAAGTTAGCCTGATGAGAATGACCCTATCCGCACCTTCAATCTAATATACCCTTTTATGGATAGATTTAAAGTAGGCCTGATGCAGCAGAAACCACTGATTTAGGGAATTGCTAAGTTGGGAATTGTATTTTAACCCAGAACAAAAACTGTGCTTTGGCGGACACTAAATGAATTGACCAGCCTCAGCAATAAACACAGATTTAGCTGAATATAAATTTTAGGCCTATTATTTAGGCGCTGGATGACAGGTATACGTTTACGGACAGAATTCGACTTGGAAATGCACGGTAGCGTGTGACGTTATTGAGAATGACCCTATCCGCACCTTCAATCTAATATTCCCTTTTATGGATAGATTTAAAGTAGGCCTGATACAGCAGAAACCACTGATTTAGGGAATTGCTAAGTTGGGAATTGTATTTCAACCCAGAACAAAAACTGTGCTTTGGCAGACACTAAATGAATTGACCAGCCTCAGCAATAAACACAGATTTAGCTGAATATAAATTTTAGGCCTATTATTTAGGCGCTGGGTGACAGGTATACGTTTACGGACAGAATTAGACTTGGAAATGCACGGTAGCGTGTGAAGTTATTGAGAATGACCCTATATGCACCTTCAATCTAATATATCCTTTTATGGATAGATTTAAAGTAGGCCTGATACAGCAGAAACCACTGATTTATGGAATTGCTAAGTTGGGAATTGTATTTCAACCCAGAACAAAAACTGTGCTTTGGCGGACACAAAATTAATTGACCAGCCTCAGCAATAAACACAGATTTAGCTGAATATAAATTTTAGGCCTATTATTTAGGCGCTGGGTGACAGGTATACGTTTACGGACAGAATTAAACTTGGAAATGCACGGTAGCGTGTGAAGTTATTGAGGATGACACTATCCGCACCTTAAATCTAATATACCCTTTTATGGATCGATTTAAACTTGGCCTGATACAGCAGAAACCACTGATTTAGGGAATTGCTAACTTGGTTATTGTATTTCAACCCAGAACAAAAATATATCCTTTGCCAGACAGCAGGCAGTATTACAATTGGCTAGCCACAGCTGAAACACCAGATTTAGGGTACTGCTATTTTGGCAATTGTATTTCACCCCTCAATAAAATAGCAAGCACAGCCAAGCCCCTGATGTAGGATATAGCAAAAAAATAACCACACTATTGATGGTTAAATGGACTTGGTGGCAGCTTGTGCTGACGCACCACAAGACACAAAATGGCCGCCGATCACCCAAGAAAAAAGTGACATATAAACGCTCTGGGCAGCCTAAAAACCGTGAGCAATTAAATAGCAGCACTTCAATGATCCACAGCTGTAGATCGATCACTGAATTAAGTGTTTTTGCTGAGTTAATCACTGCCTAATCTCGCCCTAACAGCAGCTGCAACCTCTCCCTACACTGATCAGAGCAGAGTGACGTGCGGCGCTACGTGACTCCAGCCTAAATAGAGGCTGGGTCACATGCTGCACTGGCCAATCACAGCCATGCCAATAGTAGGCATGGCTGTGATGGCCTCTTGGGGCAAGTAGTACGACGCTTGTTGATTGGCTGCTTTGCAGCCTTTCAAAAAGCGCCAAGAAAGCGACGAACACCGAACCCGAACCCGGACTTTTACGAAAATGTTCGGGTTTGGGTCCGTGTCACAGACACCCCAAAATTCTGCATAGTTGACAGGGAATAAAATTTAAGAAATTCTTCATTAATTGATGCACGACGCATCCTTTCATTCAATGCTTAAACTTTAAAAAGTTGTCCCACTTTTACTCTTTAATGCTTTGTTCCATATTTCCGCTCTATAATTTTAAATTTGAAAAAAAATAATCCTCCCTTGGATGTGGCCGTTCTTTCTCACGCTCCCTTTTCGGCCTGGAACCCTGATTCCCCGCCACCCGTGATCACCATGGTAGGCGCATAAAAGAACATCGAAAGTTGATAGAGCAGATATCAAATTGGATCGTGAACATCACGGGGATGTGCGACATGGTGGGGCAGTAAGTGTGCACACCCCTTTATGTACTGACTGATGGGTCAGCCCCTGCAACTTCTGGGTCTCCAAATTAGGCACATGGCCTGAGCTTGCCCTTTACCCCTTGGAGGTGCTGGCTTGCCCTGCAGACATTGTGTTGTCTGTTCGTGTGTTTAGCACGACTGGAGGGGGTTATCACAGGTTATATTTCCCAATGTTTTGGGGTGTACCCTAATTAAAAAAATATATAAAATTCAAACCAAAAAGCAATGTAGGCTACCTCCTCCACCGCCATTTCCACCTACACCGCCACATCCACCGCCTCCTCAACCTCCTACTCCATATCGACCTCGTCCTCCTAGATCAAGATTATTATTTTTTATTTTTACATTTTTTATGTTATCTAAAGTCATTTCTCTATCCTCATTTGTTTTCAGAGCACTTGCCATGCTCTTAACCACATTTTGCAGCCCTCTAGCCCTTTCCATGACATTTTTACAGCCATTTTAGTGCTCAAAAACTCAGGTCCCCATTAACTTCAATGGGGTTCGGGTTCGGGGTCAAGTTCGGGTCCCGAACTCAAACTTTTTTGTGAAGTATGGCCAAACCCGTCAAACCTGAACATCCAGGTGTCCGCTCAACTCTAAAAAAGACAAATGTAAAATGTTTAGCCAATCTGGATGTCTAGCTCTTGTGTGGGAGGAAAGCACCACACCGAGCATAGGAGGGAAAAGGGATACCGGACTAAGGCCTGGAAACTCGGGAAGGAAGATGGACAGCTCCAAAAATCCTAACTCCAGTCCGGACAGACTACCAGTGTGAACAGGCCCCACAGGTAGGCAAGTTCATACACCGGATACCTAGAATCCTATGTCACCCTATAGGACACTGGAACTAATGTCAGGACTGAGTCAACCTGTTCCTCCAAAGGAAAGGACAAACATGAGTCTCCTTCAGGCCTAATGACAAACAACAGGGAAAAAGGCATCTCACATATAAATATATATATATATATATATATATATATATATATAAACAAAATACAAAAGGCAAAGTAAACACTTATCTTCAGATGCTGCGGACTCTGGAAGACAGTCAAAAAGCCCAGTGGCCCACCGAGAAGTACCACCGCATGGGTGCAGGAGCACCGCCGCCGGTTGAGAGCGGTACACAAGGTTGTGGGGGAGCGCCTGGGACAGGTGGTACACCCTAACCCAAGACCAGTGCAAAAAAATGGGTATGTCCCTTGTGATTGGGTGATGGTCAAAGCCAAACGGCCGTCAGGAAAGTTGGATGGACGGTGGGAGGCAGTTCCATACACGGTGAAGAGAATGGTAGACCCCGCTATTCCGGTCTATGAGGTAGAGCCAGTAGGACAGGGGGACCCTCACGGAACTTACACCGTAATATGTTAAGACGTTGCAATTTTGATGAGCCGGTGTGCGTAGAGGGGGTGCCTCCTCACGCTCAGGGCATAGAGGAAAGTCCCTCAGACAAGGAAGAGGAGGAATGGTGGGTCATCCCTGCTCAAGTGTCCACAGAGGATCCGGCCGTGGCAGGTTTGCCACCCAGATGCAATGCTGAGCAATCAATAGCTCCTCTCTTGTCAAATATGCCTGATGTCCCCAGTATTTCTGAAACCCCCAATCTGAGAAGGTCAGCGAGGCCCAATGCTGGTGTGCCTCCACAGCGCTATGCTCAGGAAGAGTTTGTATGGGGAGAGTTGCCGAGGATGACAACTTCTAGTGGGGTGGCATGCGAGATTGTAAAACAGCTATTTCTGCATAATGTACAGTCGTGGCCAAAAGTTTTGAGAATGACACAAATATTAGTTTTCACAAAGTTTGCTGCTAAACTGCTTTTAGATCTTTGTTTCAGTTGTTTCTGTGATGTAGTGAAATATAATTACACGCACTTCATACGTTTCAAAGGCTTTTATCGACAATTACATGACATTTATGCAAAGAGTCAGCATTTGCAGTGTTGGCCCTTCTTTTTCAGGACCTCTGCAATTCGACTGGGCATGCTCTCAATCAACTTCTGGGCCAATTCCTGACTGATAGCAACCCATTCTTTCATAATCACTTCTTGGAATTTGTCAGAATTAGTGGGTTTTTATTTGTCCACCCGCCTCTTTAGGATTGACCACAAGTTCTCAATGGGATTAAGATCTGGGGAGTTTCCAGGCCATGGACTCAAAATGTCAACGTTTTGGTCCCCGAGCCACTTAGTTATCACTTTTGCCTTATGGCACGGTGCTCCATCGTGCTGGAAAATGCATTGTTCTTCACCAAACTGTTGTTGGATTGTTGGAAGAAGTTGCTGTTGGAGGATGTTTTGGCACCATTCTTTATTCATGGCTGTGTTTTGGGCAAAATTGTAAGTGATTATACAGGTGTGTGGACTAGGTCCTACGAAGTTATTCACTATATATCAAATTTCATAAATTACAGGGTTAGTGATTTCTTGGTTGCATTAAAACATAACTTTTACTACAAATATTTAGAAAATAGGCCCAAAAATACATAAATATAAACAAACAATTAATGACCAGAGCGGCGGTATAACAGGTAGTAGTGCACTGCGGCACCCAAATATGATTTAAAGGGAATGCTCGGCGGCACCCAAGAAAAAGGAACCTGTACTCCTACCACTCTGTAGTCTGCGTCCAGGGTGCAGAATGCGTCCAAGTAATGTCGCGATGGTAGACTCCTAAGTAGACGCTCATCAGCTATAGGGACGGCGGGGTACAGCTGTGGCCCTGGTTGGCCCTATAAAGTGGTCTATGGCTTGCCCTGATACTATTAGGGGATAGCAGCCTGACCACAGGGCACTCGTCCTTAAAAGGGCGACCCCGTCCGGAATCTTGCCCTGTCGCCTGGCCCTGAATGGCCCTATTCTAGTCCCGCTCCCTACATCCACGTTTCAGCAAGATAGCATCATCAGGGGAGATGTATAGGACTCTATAAGCTTTTGACGATCCAATGATGTCAAAAATAATATCATCAATTGGTCGTGAATGGACTATTTTGTGGAGTGCTAGATGATGCTCCACCTCAAATCGGGCATCCTTAGATAAGCCGTGGGCAGTAAATCACGCCCGTGCTCTGTTCCCGCCAGAATTTAAATGCCAGGTACGGCTCTCACCTGTCCGGCGTGCCGCGTCATCAATCCGATGCGTCTGACGCGGCTCGGACCTGTGCGCATGCGCAAAGGCTAGGAAATCAAGATCACGCGTCATCCCAGCCGCGCATGCGCTCTCGTCCCGCTCGGCAGTGATCACGTGGGGCGCCGCTCAAACTAGGTGACGTGAGCGCGTCCTCTCGTCCTGTGTTAACAGGGCGGTCAGCTGGGATTGGTTGCCAGGAGGCTGGGCGCGTCCCCAGCAACCGATCGCTGATAGGTCTAGTGATATAGACCTCAGTGGAAGAAAAGGCATTCACGGCATATTGATCATAGGTAAATGATACAAGGATAAGGGGACTGGAGTTCAGAACTCAGACCCTGGGGAATCGATGGGTGCAGACAAATGTCACTATACAAAATCAATAATGCTAACCCAATAACCTTGGTGCGCACGTGTACTGTAATAACTAGTATTAAATAGTGATAGTGCGTGCTGCCAAGAGGTTATGATGCATGATTAGGGGGTAATTCACTTTATCCGTTTAGGTTTTATTGTCAAAGACAGAGTTATTTAGTCAAAAACAACCGCTTAGGGGTTCATTTTTGAAGGTATGATTGGGATGTTTAAACAAAGCAACTAAAATTGAGTTGCTCGTTCAGGCCAGTTGGTGATATCGTCCGCAGCCTGAAGATCCATCGGGTCTCACGCTGTAACATTATACGATCCCAATCACCTCCTCTTAATGGTTGTTTGACCAGTTCGATCCCTATGGCACTCAGGCATTTGGGATTCCCATTATGGGCTTCATGTATATGCCTAGAGACTGCTGTGTCTCTCTTGTTCGCTATATCTCCCAAATGTTCGCCTATTCGTCTACGCAGCTCCCTTTTAGTTTTCCCTATGTACTCCATTTTACATACACATGTTAACTTGTATATTACGCCAATGCTGCGGCAATTAATGAAGTCGCGTATATCAAAGGAGCGTTGTAGATTTGTGCTCTCAAAGGTCTTACTGGGTCTGAGGGTGCCACATGCTACACAGTCACCACAGTCACCAACAGGAATCGCAGCAATTTTAAAACAAAGTTATTGTGTTGGGTATACTGCTGCCCCCTCATACTCAAAAAATTTTGTACCGCCCCCAGGCCTGCCTCATGGGGAATCGATGAATACAAGGCCTCTACATCTATACAGGCCAACCACGAGTATGCATCTACGGTGATACCGTCTAGCCTTTTGAGGAGATCTGTTGTATCCCTTGTGTAGGAAGGGAGTGATGTGACAAATGGCATAAGGATCTTATCTATATAAATACCCAGATTCTGACAGACACTTCCTATTCCGGATACTATGGGTCTACCTTTCAGTGGCTTGGTCCCTTTATGTACCTTCGGGAGGCTGTAGAATGTCGCTATGGTGGGAAACATAGGGAAGAGAAAGTCATATTCAGCATCACTAATCAGTCGATTACTCTTAGCTTCTGCAAGGATCATTAGACAGAGGTTTCTCTCCAGAGGCTATCCGGACAAGGTGCTGCGACAGGGCTATCAAAAAGCTATGGCAGTACCCCGTATTAACCTCCTGTCACCTAAAGAAAAAACAGCTGGAGATCATAAAATTCGCCTAATTGGTACTTTCGATAAGATGTCACATAGTGTCAGGGAAGTACTACGGAAGCACTGGCCCATTCTCCTTATGGACCCGGACATCCTAGACAGTGTACATGACTACCCGCAGATCACGTTTAGGAGGGGACAAAGCTTGAGGGATGTTTTAGTCCACAGCCACCTCCAGCCTGTACCGGCAAAGGGTACCTGGCTAGACTGTAGACCTTTGGGTTGCTTCAGGTGTGGTGGTGACTGTGTAGCATGTGGCACCCTCAGACCCAGTAACACCTGAGAGCACAAATCTACAACGCTCCTTTGATATACGCGACTTCGTTAATTGCTGCAGCATTGGCGTAATATACAAGTTAACATGTGTATGTAAAATGGAGTACATAGGGAAAACTAAAAGGGAGCTGCGTAGACGCATAGGCGAACATTTTGGAGATATAGCGAACAAGAGAGACACAGCAGTCTCTAGGCATATACATGAAGCCCATAATGGGAATCCCAAATGCCTGAGTGCCATAGGGATCGAACTGGTCAAACAACCATTAAGAGGAGGTGATTGGGATCGTATACTGTTACAGCGTGAGACCCAATGGATCTTCAGGCTGCGGACGATATCACCAACTGGCTTGAACGAGCAACTCAATTTTAGTTGCTTTGTTTAAACATCCCAATCATACCTTCAAAAATGAACCCCTAAGCGGTTGTTTTTGACTAAATAACTCTGTCTTTGACAATAAAACCTAAACGGATAAAGTGAATTACCCCCTAATCATGCATCATAACCTCTTGGCAGCACGCACTATCACTATTTAATACTAGTTATTACAGTACACGTGCGCACCAAGGTTATTGGGTTAGCATTATTGATTTTGTATAGTGACATTTGTCTGCACCCATCGATTCCCCAGGGTCTGAGTTCTGAACTCCAGTCCCCTTATCCTTGTATCATTTACCTATGATCAATATGCCGTGAATGCCTTTTCTTCCACTGAGGTCTATATCACTAGACCTATCAGCGATCGGTTGCTAGGGACGCGCCCAGCCTCCTGGCAACCAATCCCAGCTGACCGCCCTGTTAACACAGGACGAGAGGACGCACTCACGTCACCTAGTTTGAGCGGCGCCCCACGTGATCACTGCCGAGCGGGACGAGAGCGCATGCGCGGCTGGGATGCCCGTGAGCGTGGTTTCCTAGCCTTTGCGCATGCACACAGGTCCGAGCCGCGTCAGACGCATCGGATTGATGACGCGGCACGCCGGACAGGTGAGAGCCGTACCTGGCATTTAAATTCTGGCGGGAACAGAGCACGGGCGCGATTTACTGCCCGTGGCTTATCTAAGGATGCCCGATTTGAGGTGGAGCATCATCTAGCACTCCACAAAATTGTCCATTCACGACCAATTGATGATATTATTTTTGCCATCATTGGATCGTCAAAAGCTTATAGAGTCCTATACATCTCCCCTGATGATGCTATCTTGCTGAAACGTGCATGTAGGGAGCGGGACTAGAATAGGGCCATTCAGGACCAGGCAACAGGGCAAGGTTCTGGACGGGGTCGCCCTTTTAAGGACGAGTGCCCTGTGGTCAGGCTGCTATCCCCTAATAGTATCAGGGCAAGCCATAGACCACTTTATAGGGCCAACCAGGGCCACAGCTGTACCCCGCCGTCCCTATAGCTGAAGAGCGTCTACTTAGGAGTCTACCATCGCAACATCACTTGGACGCATTCTGCACCCTGGACGCAGACTACGGAGTGGTAGGAGTACAGGTTCCTTTTTCTTGGGTGCCGCCGAGCATTCCCTTTAAATCATATTTGGGTGCCGCCGTGCACTACTACCTGTTAAACCGCCGCTCTGGTCATTAATTGTTTGTTTATATTTATGAATTTTTGGGCCTATTTTCTAAATATTTGTAGTAAAAGTTATGTTTTAATGCAACCAAGAAATCACTAACCCTGTAATTTATGAAAATTGTGAGTGAGCCCACTCCCTTGGATGAGAAGCAAGCCACACATGAATGGTCTCAGGATGCTTTACTGTTGGCATGACACAGGACTGATGGTAGCGCTCACCTTTTCTTCTCCAGACAAGCCTTTTTCCAGATGCCCCAAACAATCGGAAAGAGGCTTCATCGGAGAATATGACTTTTCCCAAGTCCTCAGCAGTCCATTCACCAAACTTTCTGCAGAAGATCAATCAGTCCCTGATGGGGTTTTTTGGAGAGAAGTGGCTTCTTTGCTGCCCTTCTTGACACCAGGCCATCTTCCAAAAGCCTTCGCCTCACTGTGCATGCAGATGCGCTCACACCTGCCTGCTGCCATTCCTGAGCAAGCTCTGCACTGATGGCACTCCGATCCCGCAGCTGAATCCTCTTTAGGAGACGATCCTGGCGCTTGCTGGACTTTCTTGGACGCCCTGAAGCCTTCTTAACAAGAATTGAACCTCTTTCCTTGAAGTTCTTGATGATCCTATAAATTGTTGATTGAGGTGAAATCTTAGTAGCCACAATTTCCTTGCCTGTGAAGCCATTTTTATGCAACGCAATGATGGCTGCACGTGTTTCTTTGCAGGTCACCATGGTTAACAATGGAAGAACAATGATTTCAAGCATCACCCTCCTTTTAACATGTCAAGTCTGCCATTTTAACCCAATCAGCCTGACATAATGATCTCCAGCCTTGTGCGCGTCAACATTCTCACCTGAGTTAACAAGACGATTACTGAAATGATCTCAGCAGGTCCTTTAATGACAGCAATGAAATGCAGTGGAAAGTTTTTTTTGGGATTAAGTAAATTTTCATGGCAAAGAAGGACTATGCAATTCATCTGATCACTCTTCATAACATTCTGGAGTATATGCAAATTGCTATTATAAAAACTTAAGCAGCAACTTTTCCAATTTCCAATATTTATGTAATTCTCAAATCTTTTGGCCACGACTGTATGTACTTAAACTGCCATTTGGCATTCCAGGCACTAGAGGCCACTGTTTTGCAGCTACAGCCAGCACACTCTGAGATTTGAATATGCAAAACAGATGATGACTCATGCTGCTGCCTGTGAGTGAACCAGGAAGTGTGTTGATCTGGCATGGTGGTGGAAGGATTGTGCTGTGAGGGACTGAATCCGATTCCATCCTGGCTTGCAGATGTCTGTCAGTTAATGGACACTCAGAAGAAGGAGAGTGGCTGTTATACCCTGACTGAATCCAGCTCTTCTGAAAGAGAGGCTGTCCCAGGAAGACGAGTTCAGTGTGTGGACAGAAGGCCTCATCATCAAGCAAGGCCGCACAGTTGCTAAGAGGGTGGTGGCCATCCCTGGTAGGCTGCATCCTCAGGCCCAGAACGGACGCAGCTCAGTACACCTGGTTACTGATTGTTACATTGTGTGGCGCCTGAAGATACAGAGACTAGCCTAGGCCTAGCATTAGGTAGTTAGTTAGGATTAGATAGTTTTGCTAGGCTGTACTGGACTGCAACACAGTCATTGACTTGCAGGCTCTGCTGCGTTTGACATCGGCTAGGGGTGTCCTCTGTAGCGGCATAGCACGACTTTCAGGCTCTGCTGTGTCCGCCATCGGCTAGGACTGTCCAGTGGGCAGGGACATTGACTGTGGGTCCGGGGATATAGCGTTTTCTATGCATGCTTGTATTGTTCTTATGTTATCACTCGTTTAAGTAAAGTTTCTGTTCTTGTATAGTAAGCTGGTGCCAGTGTCACTTTCCTTGTCTGTGACTTCGCTGTATTCTGGGGAGCCCACCCGGTACACGGCTTACACACTACTGCCAGTGCCCAGTGCCACCACATCATATCTGGTGTCACAGTAGCTTGCATTTAAAACAGTAAAACAATGTTTTCACTGTAATATAATTGCAGTTGCCTGCCAGTGTGTGTGTCAGGCCCACAGCGTGTACTGTGCCCACTTCTCCTATCTGGTGTCACAGTAGCTTGCATTTAAAACAGTAAAACTGTTTTTGCACTGTAATATAATTGCAGTTGCCTGCAAGCATGTGTGTCAGGCCCACTGCCAGTGCCCACCACTCATATCTGGTGTCACAGTAGCTTGCATTTAAAACAGTAAAAAAAAAATTCACTGTAATAAAGTTGCAGTTGCCTGCCAGCGTGTGTGTCAGGCCCACAGCGTGTACTGTGCCCACTACTGCCAGTGCCCACCACTCATATCTGGTGTCACAGTAGCTTGCATGCATAGTACCACTAATCGAAAAAAAAATGACAGGCAGAGGCAGGCCACCCCGCAGGGGCAGTCGTAGTCGTGGTGATGTGATTTCCTTTGGCCCTAGAATAATGCCCAGTGTTCAGAGGCCACGTACCCTGAACTCAAAAAATTCTGAGGACATAGTTGACTGGCTAACACAGGACGCCCAATCTTCTACAACTTCCGCTCGGAACCTTGACGCACCATCCTCCTCCAGCTCAGCTTCGGGCACCTCTCAAGTTACCACTCGCCCGCCTGCCGCCACCTATGTCTCAGTCAGGCAGCATTACACACATGGACGTACGGTGTGATGATGATTATGTTGCACCCGCTGCTACTTCCTTTGCTGAGGTGTCAGATACAAGTGAAGCGGTTGATAATGACGATGTGTCCATGGATGTCACGTGGGTGCCCGCTCGAAGAGAAGAAGAACAGGGGAAAAGTTCAGATGGGGAGACAGTGAGGAGGAGGAGAAGAGTTGGAAGCAGGGGGAGGTTGTTGCAAGGAGCTAGTGGCACAGTCAGACAGCATGTATCGGCACCCGGGGTCAGTCAGACAGCACGCCAATCAACGCATGCTGTTGCCACCACCAGTATGCCGTCATTGCAAAGCTCAGCAGTGTGAAATTTTTTTTGTGTGTCTGCCTCTGATAACAGCGATGCCATTTGCAACCTGTGCCAAAAGAAACTGAGTAGTGGGAAGTCCAACACCCACCTAGGTACAATTGCTTTGCGAAGGCACATGATCTCACATCACAAACGCCTATGGGTTTAACACATGATGAGTACAAGCATAACACAAACTCAAAGCCACCATCCTCCACCTGGTCCAGCATCTTCAGCCACGTCAACCACTGCTGTCCTCCTTACCCAATCTCAACCATCCGCCACTCCGCCTCTCACCTTCAGCAGTTCCTGCTCAGCTGCCCACAGTCAGGTGTCTGTAAAGGAAATGTTTGAGCGTAAGAAGCCAATGTCACAGAGTCACCCCCTTGCCCGGCGTCTGACAGCTGGCTTGTCGGAACTCTTAGCCCGCCAGCTTTTACCATACAAGCTGGTGGAGTCTGAGGCCTTCAAAAAATTTGTAGCTATTGGGACACCGCAGTGGAAGGTACCCGGCCGAATTTTTTTTTCACAAAAGACAATCCCCAACCTGTACTCTATTGTAGAAAAGGAAGTCATGGCATGTCTGGCACACAGTGTTTGGTCAAGGGTCCATCTGACCACTGATACCTGGTCTGCAATGCACGGTCAGGGCAGGTATATCACGTACACTGCGCATTGGGAAAACCTGCTGACGGCTGCCAAGCATGGAATGCGTGGCTCTGCAGAGGAGTTGATGACACCGCCACGACTTGCAGGCAGGCCTGCTGCCACCTCCTCTACTCCTCCTTCTTCATCCTCTTCGCTAACCTCCTCGGCTGAGTCCTCTTGTGCTGCTGCATCTTGCTCCACATCAACTGCACCCCCCCAGCTCCCCAGGGGCTATTCCACATCCCGGATATGACAGTTTGACTGTCTTGGGGTTGACTTGCCTGAAAGCAGAGAGTCACACCGGACCAGCACTCCTGTCCGCCCTGAATGCACAGGTGGATCAGTGGCTGACTCCGCACCAACTGGAGATCGGCAAAGTGGTGTGTGACAACGGAAGCAATTTGTTGGCGGCATTGAATTTGGGCAAGTTGACACATGTGCCGTGCATGGCACATGTGTTGAATCTGATCGTACAACGCTTTGTGCATAAGTACCCAGGCTTACAGGACGTCCTCCAGCAGGCCAGGAAGGTGTGTGGCCATTTCAGGCGTTCCTACACGGCCATGGCGCACTTTTCCGATATTCAGCGGCGAAACAACATGCCAGTGAGGCGCTTGATTTGCGACAGCCCGACACGTTGGAATTCAACATCCTAATGTTCGACCGCCTACTCCAACAAGAAAAAGCCGTCAACGAGTATTTGTATGACCGGGGTGCTAGGACAGCCTCTGCAGAGCTGGGTATTTTTTTGCCACGTTACTGGACGCTCATGCGCAATGCCTGTAGGCTCATGCGTTCTTTTGAGGAGGTGACAAACCTAGTCAGTCGCACTGAAGGCACCATCAGCGACATCATCCCATTTGTTTTCTTCCTGGAGCGTGCCCTGCGAAGAGTGCTGGATCCGGCCGTAGATGAGCGTGAAGAGGAAGAGTTGTGGTCACCATCACCACCAGAAACTGCCTTATCAGCATCGCTTGCTGGACCTGCGGCAACGCTGGAAGAGGAGTCTGAGGAAGAGGAGTCAGAGGAGGAATGTGGCTTTGATGAAGAGGAAGACCAACCACAGCAGGCATCCCAGAGTGCTCGTTGTCACCTATCTGGTACCCGTGGTGTTGTACGTGGCTGGGGGGAAGAACAGACCTTCAATGAGATCAGTGAGGACGAATATCGGGACATGAGTAGCTCGGCATCCAACCTTGTGCAAATGGGGTCTTTCATGCTGTCATGCCTGTTGAGGGACCCTCGTATAAAAAGGCTAAAGGAGAACGACCTGCACTGGGTGGCCACGCTACTAGACCCCCGGTATAAGCCGAAAGAAGCTGAAATGTTACCAAATTACCGGAAGTCGGAAAGGATGCAGCAGTTCCAAAACAAGTTAAAAAGTATGCTTTACACAGCTTATAAGGGGGATGTCACAGCACAACGGGAATCTAACGGGGAAGAGGTGAAAGTAATCCTCCTACAACCACAACCATGCCGGCAAGGACAGGACGCTTTACAGACGTGTTGTTGATGGAGGACATGCAGAGCTTTTTAAGTCCTACTCATCGCCACAGCCCTTCGGGGTCCACCCTCACAGAACGACTCGACCGACAGGTAGCAGACTACCTCGCCTAAACTGCAGATATCGACACTCTGAGGAGCGATGAACGCCTTGACTACTGCGTGTGCAGGCTTGACCTGTGGCCTGAGCTATCCCAATTTGCGATAGAACTTCTGGCCTGTCCCGCTTCAAGTGTCCTGTCAGAAAGGAGGTATTGTCACTGAGAAGAGAAGTCGCCTAGGTCAAAAAAGTCTAGATTACCTTTATTAAGATGAATGAGGCATGGATCCCGAAGGGACTGACAGTGGGGGATGCATTTGACTAAAAAAAGGCCTGATGAGATGCCTTGGGCTAAAAATGGTCCACACGCTGCTGTATTTAATCTCTGCATGCCGGATGACTTGCGTGACTTATCCGCCACCAACTAGGGTTCAAGCCGCAATGTTTTAGTGCACTTTCTGCCTGTAAAACATCAATTTTTCTGGCCGCAACAATACCACATTTTTCTGGCATGTGTACATGCCTAATTTTTCTGGCCTCTGGTGCTGCACCGTGGCTACAAAAACAAAACAAACAAAAAAAGGCGCATACATGTGTCAATTCCCCTTCGTGATCATTACCTTGTTGTGGTGAAGGGGCTTGCGTATCACAATGAAGCGATCATCACATCTATGAGTGTGTTGGCAATGTTGCCACACCCCAGATGATAAGGCCGTTGCTTCATTATGATCAGACCAAAAGCGATCGGCTGGATAATTTTTCATAGAAAAACCTTAATTTTTTTTTATATATTTTTTTTTAAGTTGTATGGGTGGGTTTTTAATACATAAAATAAAAAAAATCATAATAAAGTCTCTTAATAGTTTATTAGAAATAATGCAGACAATTTAAAAAATCCCCATCAATTCCAATACAAAGCAAGTACAAAGCTCAGAACTATTCCAGGATGTCGTAATGGTTTGTTAATTCGACATTGGTTAATCAATTCGACACACGTCCCCGGTTAGGGGAGGTAACAGGGATTAAACTGATAGGAATAGTACTACTTAACATACCACTCATATCGGGTAGCACAGCACATTGCACGGCGCACGCGCAGTGCCCCAAATTGGAAGTAAGAGGACCGACCAAGCATCTTTTTCCATCTCCCGGTTCCTAAAATCTATTCCATTCACATCCCCTGATAGGGGACAAAACAGGTATTAAACTGATAGGAATAGTACTACTTAACATACCACTCATATCGGGTTGCACAGTACATTGCACGGCGCATGCACAGTGCCCCAAGTTGGAAGTAAGAGGACCGACCAAGCATCTTTTTCCATCTCCCGGTTCCTAAAATCTTTTCCATACACCACACCAGCCCCTGATAGGGGACATAACAGAGATTAAACTGGTAAGAACAGATTTTTTTAATAATAAAAAAAGAGGACAGCCTCTGTGGAGCTGGGTATTTTTTTGCCGCGTTACTGAACGGTCATGCACAATGGCTGTAGGCCAATGCGTCCTTTTGCGGAGGTGACAAACCTGGTCAGTCAAACCCAAGGCAACATCATCGACCTCATCCCACATGCGTTTTTTCTGGAGCGTGCCCTGCGAAGAGTGCTGGATCAGGCCGTAGATGAGCATGAAGAAGAAGAGTTGTGGTCACCATCACCACCAGAAGCAGCTTTGTCTTCGTTAATTGCTGGACCTGCGGCAACACAGAGAGAGGAGTCTGAAGTTCGCGAACATTTGCGGAAATTTGCGTTCGCTGTTCGCAAATGGAAAATTTGATGTTCGCGACATCTCTAGTCATGTGTATTCCTGGAGACTTAAAAGTCTACCCCACTGCTATGGTGTCTCTATCCATGGTTGCTAGCAGGTGGACCCACGAGTTGGCTGTCGCCATCAATCTATACTACGAACTTATAATAGGGAGAGACTTCCCGGGCTTTCCAGCACTGTGGCCTGCTACGAGAGTAACTGATAAACATGAGACAGGGGTAACCCTAGCAAAGTGGCCTGGCTCAGGGGGAAGACCAGAACCCTGGGAACCTGAGTCCGAAGAGCTAGCGGTAGGGGTGACCGCCACTTCGGTAAAAGAGGTGGGAGACATGGAAGACTTGCTGCCGGGTCCTGAGCTGGCAGACCTCAATGTCTCTGGTGATAATTTTAGTACCGCCTAACTCCGGGACCCAACCCTATCTCGAGCCTGGGAAAATGTATTAATAGTAGATGGTGAACCACAACAACCAGGGGCATTCGGTGTTCCCCTGTGTTGTGGTTCATCAGGGTATGTTGTACTTGGTAAACCAGATGAGAGGTGAATCCTTTTTCGCAGTCTCTTGGTACCTCTCCCGATCATCGAGGTGCCGCTTGAGTGAATCGCTATGGACCTCGTAGGTCCAGTACCGAAGTCCGCTAGAGGGCGCCAACACATCTTGGTCATCCTGGACTATGCCACTCGGTACCAGGAGGCGGTGCCACTGCGACATACATCGGCAAAGCTTATAGCTAAGGAGCTAATGGAGATGTTCTCCCGAGTGGGGCTACCTAAAGAGATTCTGACTGACCTGGGGACCCCTTTTATGTCCAAGGTCATGAGGGAACTCTGTAAGTTGCTGCATATCAGACAGTTACGGACATCCGTGTACCATCCGCAAACGGACGTTCTGGTGGAAAGCTTTAACAAAACTCTAAAAACGATGTTAAAAATGGTGGTGTCTAAAGATGGGAAGGATTGGAACCTTCTTCTGCCCTATCTCTTGTTCTCAGTGCGAGAGGTACCCCAGGCTGCTACGGGGTTCTCGCCTTTCAAATTGCTTTATGGCAGACATCTTCGTGGTCTGTTGGATGTGGCCAAAGACGCATGGGAACAGCAACCCACTCCGCATAAAAGTGTCCTGGAGTATGTTGTCAAGATTCAACAGCGGATAGAGACTGTTTTACCTCTTGTGAGGGAGCATATAGAGGCCGCTCAGTGAGATCAGAGTCGGATCTATAATCGGCAGGCTCGGGTCCAGATCTTTAACCCTGGTGACCAGGTTTTGGTTCTGGTACCGACCATGGACAGTAACTTCCTGGCTAGATGGCAGGGGCCCTATGAGGTACTCGAGAAAGTTGGAGAGGTAAATTACAAGGTACACCAGCCAGGGCGGCGGAAGCCGGAGCAGGTTTACCATGTTAATTTACTTAAACCTTGGAAATATACGGAGACCTGTACTGAAGACAGCCCGTGGCAAGGTTTTCTAGGGGAAGAGGTTCCGGCTCCTATGTCTGAGGAAAGGGAAGCGGTTGCCAAAGTAAAACTTTAAAAGGAGTTTGTAGTACAAACCAATGCCTCCGAAGTGGGCCTCGGTGCTGTACTGTCTCAGGAACTCTTCCTCAGCCGTTAGTTCACTCCAGCCAAGACCCGGTACAGTATAGTGGAGAGTGAGTGCCTGGCCATCAAGTGGGCACTCGAGTCTCTCCACTGAAGTGGATGAGACGAATGCTCGGGTCACCAGATTGTTCTTGTCCTTGCAAAACTTTAAGTTTACAGTAGAACACAGGGCAGGCCGGTAACAGGGAAACACGGATGTCCTGTCCCGGGTACACTGTCTGGTGTGTGTTCACCCCCTCAGGGTTGAACAAGGGGAGGGGGTATGTGACATAGCAAGGGGTTTTGTTTGGGAAAGCAGGTATTTTCCTCCCAACATGGGCTGCTGGGCTGATTTTCAGCCTGGTGAGATCAAGTACCGGACCGGAGTTTAAGTGCCTGTCCAGGTTTTGGCAGAACCTGGCTGTCCTTAAAATAGGCAGCTGGGCTCAGAATCAAGGTCTCTGTCTTGGGATCTGAGGCATGGTGTCGTGCTAGAGGGCTGAGAGCCACATGCGGGGAAAACAGGCCCCCTAAAGCCTGTTGTGGACGCTGGAAAAACCTGCTAACAAGGTGACTGTTTTGTGCTTTGGACTTTCTTTTGTGTGAACAAACACTAAGACAGAAAATTGTTGCTTAGTTTTTTTTCTCCTGTGTGAATAAACACTGAGGTTTTGTTTTACAAACGGTTTCTTTTGCCTCTGTTCTGCGTCCGCTTACCCTGCCTACCAGAGCGAATCCTCACAATATATATATTATACAGTTGCAAGAAAAAGTATGTGAACCCTTTGGAATGATATGGATTTCTGCACAAATTGGTCATAAAATGTGATCTGATCTTCTTCTAAGTCACAACAATAGACAATCACAGTCTGCTTAAACTAATAACACACAAAGAATTAAATGTTACCATGTTTTTATTGAATACACCATGTAAACATTCACAGTGCAGGTGGAAAAAGTATGTGAACCCCTAGACTAATGACATCTCCAAGAGCTAATTGGAGTGAGGTGTCAGCCAACTGGACTCCAATCAATGAAATGAGATTGGAGGTGTTGGTTACAGCTGCCCTGCCCTATAAAAAACACACACCAGTTCTGGGTTTGCTTTTCACAAGAAGCATTGCCTGATGCGAATGATGCCTCACAAAAAAGAACTCTCAGAAGACCTACGATTAAGAATTGTTGAATTGCATAAAGCTGGAAAGGGTTATAAAAGTATCTCCAAAAGACTTGCTGTTCATCAGTCCACGGTAAGACAAATTGTCTATAAATGGAGAAAGTTCAGCACTGCTGCTACTCTCCCTAGGACTGGCCGTCCTGTATAGATGACTGCAAGAGCACAGCGCAGACTGCTCAATAAGGTGAAGAAGAATCTTAGAGTGTCAGCTAAAGACTTACAAAAGTCTCTGGCATATGCTAACATCCCTGTTAGCGAATCTATGATACGTAAAACACTAAAGAAGAATGGATTTCATGGGAGGATACCACAGAGGAAGCCACTGCTCTCCCAAAAAAACATTGCTACACGTTTACAGTTTGCACAAGAGCACCTGGATGTTCCACAGTAGTACTGTAAAAATATTCTGTGGACAGATGAAACCAAAGTTGAGTTGTTTGGAAGAAACACACAACACTATGTGTGGATAAAAAGAGGCACAGCACACCAACATCAAAACCTCATCCCAACTGTGAAGTATGGTGGTGGGAGC
The DNA here is from genome assembly GCF_905171765.1 of Bufo bufo. NCBI lineage: Eukaryota > Metazoa > Chordata > Amphibia > Anura > Bufonidae > Bufo > Bufo bufo. The sequence continues at coordinate 24,537,714 of NC_053392.1, read as the reverse complement.
ATCATGGCTTGGGACTGCTTTGCTGCATCAGGGCCTGGATGGATTGCTATCATCGAAGAAAAAATGAATTCCCAAGTTTATCAAGACATTTTGCAGGAGAACGTAAGGCCATCTGTCCACCAGCTGAAGCTCAACAGAAGATGAGTGTTGCCACAGGACAACGACCCAAAGCATAGAAGTAAATCAACAACAGAATGGCTTAAACAAAAGGAAATACGCCTTCTGAAGTGGCCCAGTCAGAGTCCTGACCTCAACCCAATTGAGATGCTGTGGCATGACCTCAAGAAAGCGATTCACACCAGACACCCCAAGAATATTGCTGAACTGAAACAGTTCTGTAAAGAGGAATGGTCAAGAATTACTCCTGACCGTTGTGCACGTCTGATCTGCAACTACAGGAAACGTTTGGTTGAAGTTATTGCTGCCAAAGGAGGTTCAACCAGTAATTAAATCCAAGGGTTCACATACTTTTTCTTGCAACTGTAGATCTCCATTTTTCGTTAATTCTTGTGGAACGCCTAAAGGGTTAAAGTTTGTCACCTTACATCACAAAAGGTGCAACAGCAAGCGTTCAAAAAGGCTTATGACCCCCATAATAGTACCAATCAAACCGTCACCTCATCCTGAAAAAATGATACAATATTTAAGACAAACGCCCAAAAAATAAAAAAGCTATGGCTCTCAGACTATGGAGACACTAAAACATCATTTTTTTGGTTTCAGAAATGCTATTATTGTGTAAAACTTAAATAAATAAAAAAAAGTATACATATTAGGTATTGCCATGTCCGTAACGATCTGCTCTATAAAACTGTCACATGACCCAACCCCTCAAAAAAACGCTGTAAAAATAAATAAATAAATAAAAACTGTTCCAAAACAGACAATTTTTTGGTCACCTTGCCCCATAAAGTGTAATAATGAAGGATCAAAAAATCTTATGTACCCAAAAATGGTACCAATAAAAACCTCAATTCTTTCTGCAAAAAATGAGCCCGTGCACAAGACGATCGGCAGAAAAATAAAAAACATATGGCGTTCAGAAAATTTTTCAAAAATGCTTCATTATGTAAAACTGAAACAAACCAACAAAGAAAGTAGACATATTTGATATCATTGTGTCCGTAACAACCTGCTCTATAAAAATAGCACATGATCTACCCTGTCAGATGAATTTTGTAAAAAAATAAAAAATAAACGGTGCCAAAACAACTATTTTTCGGTTACCTTGCCTCACAAAAAACTTAATATAGAGCAATTAAAAATCATATGTACCCCAAAATAGTACCAATAAAACTGGCACCTTATCCCATAGATTCCAAAATAGGGTCACTTTTTGGGAGTTTCTACTGTAAGGGTGCATCAGGGGGGCTTTAAATGGGACAAGGCATCTAAAACCAGTCCAGCAAAATCTGGCTTCTAAAAACCATACGGCGTTCCTTTCATTCTGCGCCCTGCCGTGCGCCCTTACATCAGTTTACGACTAGAGTTGAGCGAACACCTGGATGTTCGGGTTCGAGAAGTTTGGCTGAACTTCCCGGAAATGTTCGGGTTCGGGATCCGAACTCGACCCGAACTTCGCCCCGAACGCGAACCCCATTGAAGTCAATGGGGACCCGAACTTTTCGGCACTAAAAAGGCTGTAAAATAGCCCAGGAAAGGGCTAGAGGGCTGCAAAAGGCAGCAAAATGTAGGTAAATCCCCTGCAAACAAATGTGGATAGGGAAATGAATTAAAATAAAAATAAAATAAATTAAAATTAACCAATATCAATTGGAGAGAGGTCTCATGGCAGAGAATCAGGCTTCATGTCATAGCAGAGAATCAGGCTTCACGTCACCCACCACTGGAACAGGCCATTGTCAGATATTTAGGCCCCGGCACCCAGACAGAGGAGAGAGGTCCCATAGCAGAGAATCAGGCTTCATGTCATAGCAGAGAATCAGGCGTCAAGTCATAGCAGAGAATCAGGCTTCATGTCATAGCAGAGAATCAGGTTTCCCGTCACCTAACAGTGGAACAGGCCATTGTCAGATATTTAGGCCCCGGCACCCAGACAGAGGAGAGAGGTCCCATAGCAGAGAATCAGGCTTCAAGTCATAGCAGAGAATCAGGCTTCATGTGATAGCAGAGAATCAGGCTTCACGTCACCCAACACTGGAACAGGCCATTGTCAGATATTTAGGCCCCGGCACCCAGACAGAGGAGAGAGGTCCCATAGCAGAGAATCAGGCTTCATGTCATAGCAGAGAATCAGGCTTCATGTCACCCACCACTGGAACAGGCCATTGTCAGATATTTTTAGGCCCTGGCACCCAGACAGAGGAGAGAGGTCCCATAGCAGAGAATCAGGCTTCATGTCATAGCAGAGAATCAGGCTTCATGTCACCCAACACTGGAACAGGCCATTGTCAGATATTTTTAGGCCGCGGCACCCAGACAGAGGAGAGAGGTCCCATAGCAGAGAATCAGGCTTCATGTCACCCACCACTGGAACAGGCCATTGTCAGATATTTTTAGGCCCCGGCACCCAGACAGAGGAGAGAGGTCCCATAGCAGAGAATCAGGCTTCATGTCATAGCAGAGAATCAGGCTTCAAGTCATAGCAGAGAATCAGGCTTCATGTCATAGCAGAGAATCAGGCTTCACGTCACTCACCACTGGAACAGGCCATTGTCAGATATTTAGGACCCGGCACCCAGACAGAGCAGAGAGGTCCCATAGCAGAGAATCAGGCTTCATGGCATAGCAGAGAATCAGGCTTCACATCACCCACCACTGGAACAGGCCATTGTCAGATATTTAGGCCCCGGCACCCAGACAGAGGAGAGAGGTCCCATAGCAGAGAATCAGGCTTCATGTCATAGCAGAGAATCAGGCTTCAAGTCATAGCAGAGAATCAGGCTTCATGTCATAGCAGAGAATCAGGCTTCACGTCACCCAACAGTGGAACAGGCCATTGTCAGATATTTAGGCCCCGGCACCTAGACAGAGGAGAGAGGTCCCATAGCAGAGAATCAGGCTTCATGTCACCCACCACTGGACAGAGATATAGGGAAAAAAGAAGAGGGCAGCGATGGACTGGCCATCGGGAGTACCGGGAGAATCCCGGTGGGCCGATCGAATTATGGGCCGGCCAGGGCCGCCATCAGGGGGGTAAAGCTCCAGTAACAGCAGGCAGTGTGGGGGCGGCGTTCACTCACTGACGTCACACGCCTGCTCCTCCCACTAGGCGGCGCAGGCGCGTGACGTCAGTGAGTGAGCGCTGCCGCCCGCACTTGTTACTGGAGGCTGGAGGCGGGAGCTGAATGTAAGGAGGTAAAGACTCTTTACTAAAGAGATGAGCGCTGTGCCCCCACGTGTAGTAGAATACCTACCTGGAGCCAGACTGTGCACAGAAAGGGCACTTTGTCACTGTGGACAAAGTATGGCACTTTCTGTGCACAGATTGGCTCTAGGTGGGTACAGTGTGGCACTGCAGTCACTAAGGGCACTATTTATCTGGGCATAGTAGGGCACTATCTGCCCACATAGTCAACATATGGCGCTCTGGGCACTGCCATATAATAGTGTGGGTACGGCGATATTTGGTTCTATGTGGGCACTGTATGATTGTGGGCAGATAGTGCCATACTATCCACAGATAAATGGCGCATTTAGTGCCTGTCGTGCCCACATAGTGCCATATAGAACCCATACTCGGAAAGCGCCATACTTGTGTAGACAGAGTATAATTATAGGCAAAGTATGGCACTTTCTGCCCACGTTTTAGCTCTAGGTAGGTATGATATGGCACTTTGTGGGCACTGTAGACACTAAATACACAACTTATCTGAGCATAGTATGCCCAGGTCTTCCCACGGTCATACAGTGCTCAGATAGCGCCATGTTATGCACAGATAAATGGTGTATTTCTTGCTTATGGTGCCATACAGTACCTACCTAAAGTGAAAACCTACAGTACTTTGGCCACAGTCATACAGTGCCGACATAGAGCCAAAGTATGGCACTTTTTATGCACCTAGGTAGGTACTATATGGGTACAAATGCGCTATTTTTCTGTGAATAGGAGGGCACTATCGTGCTCTATGTGGGCACTGTATCACTATTAGGGCAGATAGTGCCATAGAGACAAAATGTCTCGCAGCACATTATACATGGCTCGTCATCATGGTTACGACCTCCCTGTAATCCAGCATTGGTGGTCGAAAAAAGCACCAAACTATGTGCACTCCCACAATCCCGGCTACTCCTATAGTGTGCAAGAATGACCACCGCTGCTGGATTACAGGGTGGTCAAAACCATGGAAACGAGCAGTGCATAATGTGATGGAAAAATGACTCCCGCCAGCAAAGGAAGCAATATGGACAATCACAATACATTAGTAAGTGCCTTGTATTAACTTTCTCTACAAGATAAATGCCACTTGCTGAAGAGACATAACCCCTTTTTTGAGTGTGTTTGGGAAAAATAAAGTGGGCCGGTCTGGCTGAAGTCCAGGGCCACTTTATTGTCCCAGTCCATCCCTGGAAGAGGGGATTAGTCACAGACTCCCTGGAGTCTAGAGAGTCTGGGATATCCTGGCAGGGCGCCAAGGGGAACGGACCGTTAGGTGGTGATATGATGTATCTAGGGTCCAAAATATATTTCGGGTGAATACTTATTGATTTTTATTTTTAAAAATTATTTTTGTTCTTTTTTATATATATTTATTAATATATTTTTTTGTGTCGGATGTTAAAGGCTGCCACAGGTGTAATGTCCAGATAGAATTAATCTAAAGTGGACATGGTGCATGAAGGAAAAACCAAAATAAAGGAAAAATGAAACCTGTATACGGCGCCAAATCCCTCAAAGGTAGTCAGCTGCTTATTTTAGAATGGTAAAACAGGGGGTAATTGAGTGCTAAAACAAGCCGTCGTCTCATTCACTATTGAAAAATCCCAGATGCTTGTGCAACCCAGCAGGGTTACTTTTAGGATTAATAGTTGAGTTGAGCGAACACCTGGATGTTCGGGTTCGAGAAGTTCGGCCGAACTTCCCGGAAATGTTCGGGTTCGGGATCCGAACCCGACCCGAACTTCGTCCCGAACCCCATTGAAGTCAATGGGGACCCGAACTTTTGGGCACTAAAAAGGCTGTAAAACATCCCAGGAAAGAGCTAGAGGGCTGCAAAAGGCAGCAACATGTAGGTAAATCCCCTGCAAACAAATGTGGATAGGGAAATGAATTAAAATAAAAATTAAAAAAATAAAAATGAACCAATATCAATTGGACAGAGGTCCCATAGCAGAGAATCTAGCTTCACGTCAGCAGAGAATCAGTCTCTTCATGCCATAGCAAAGAATCTGGCTTCATGTCAGCAGAGAATCAGTCTCTTCATGCCATAGCAGAGAATCTGGCTTCATGTCAGCGCAGAATCAGTCTTCATGTCCTCGCAGAGAATCAGGCTTCACGTCACCCGCCACTGGAACAGGCCACTGTCACACATTTAGGCCCCGGCACCCAGACAGAGGAGAGAGGTCCTGTAACAGAGAATCTGGCCTTATGTCAGCACAGAATCTGTCTTCATGTCATAGCAGAGAATCAGGCATCACGTCACCCACCACTGGAACAGGCCACTGTCACACATTTAGGCCCAGGCACCCAGGCAGAGGAGAGAGGTCCCGTAACAGAGAATCTGGCCTTATGTCAGCACAGAATCTGTCTTAATGTCATAGCAGAGAATCAGGCTTCACGTCACCCACCACTGGAACAGGCCACTGTCACACATTTAGGCCCAGGCACCCAGGCAGAGGAGAGAGGTCCCGTAACAGAGAATCTGGCCTTATGTCAGCGCAGAATCTGTATTCATGTCATAGCAGAGAATCAGGCTTCACGTCAGACACCACTGGAACAGGCCACTGTCACACATTTAGGCCCAGGCACCCAGGCAGAGGAGAGAGGTCCCGTAACAGAGAATCTGGCCTTATGTCAGCGCAGAATCTGTATTCATGTCATAGCAGAGAATCAGGCTTCACGTCACCCACCACTGGAACAGGCCACTGTCACACATTTAGGCCCCGGCACCCAGACAGAGGAGAGCGGTCCCGTAACAGAGAATCTGGCCTTATGTCAGCGCAGAATCTGTCTTCATGTCATAGCAGAGAATCAGGCTTCACGTCACCCACCACTGGAACAGGCCACTGTCACACATTTAGGCCCCGGCACCCAGACAGAGGAGAGCGGTCCGGTAACAGAGAATCTGGCCTTATGTCAGCGCAGAATCTGTCTTTATGTCATAGCAGAGAATCAGGCTTTACGTCAGCCACCACTGGAACAGGCCACTGTCACACATTTAGGCCCAGGCACCCAGGCAGAGGAGAGAGGTCCCGTAACAGAGAATCTGGCCTTATGTCAGCGCAGAATCAGTCTTCATGTCATAGCAGTAAATCAAGCTTCACGTCACCCACCACTGGAACAGGCCACTGTCACACATTTAGGCCCCGGCACCCAGACAGAGGAGAGAGGTCCTGTAACAGAGAATCTGGCCTTATGTCAGCACAGAATCTGTCTTCATGTCATAGCAGAGAATCAGGCATCACGTCACCCACCACTGGAACAGGCCACTGTCACACATTTAGGCCCAGGCACCCAGGCAGAGGAGAGAGGTCCTGTAACAGAGAATCTGGCCTTATGTCAGCACAGAATCTGACTTAATGTCATAGCAGAGAATCAGGCTTCACGTCACCCACCACTGGAACAGGCCACTGTCACACATTTAGGCCCAGGCACCCAGGCAGAGGAGAGAGGTCCCGTAACAGAGAATCTGGCCTTATGTCAGCACAGAATCTGTCTTCATGTCATAGCAGAGAATCAGGCTTCACGTCACCCACCACTGGAACAGGCCACTGTCACACATTTAGGCCCAGGCACCCAGGCAGAGGAGAGAGGTCCTGTAACAGAGAATCTGGCCTTATGTCAGCACAGAATCTGACTTAATGTCATAGCAGAGAATCAGGCTTCACGTCACCCACCACTGGAACAGGCCACTGTCACACATTTAGGCCCAGGCACCCAGGCAGAGGAGAGAGGTCCCGTAACAGAGAATCTGGCCTTATGTCAGCACAGAATCTGTCTTCATGTCATAGCAGAGAATCAGGCTTCACGTCACCCACCACTGGAACAGGCCACTGTCACACATTTAGGCCCAGGCACCCAGGCAGAGGAGAGAGGTCCCGTAACAGAGAATCTGGCATTATGTCAGCGCAGAATCTGTATTCATGTCATAGCAGAGAATCAGGCTTCACGTCACCCACCACTGGAACAGGCCACTGTCACACATTTAGGCCCAGGCACCCAGGCAGAGGAGAGAGGTCCCGTAACAGAGAATCTGGCCTTATGTTAGCGCAGAATCTGTATTCATGTCATAGCAGAGAATCAGGCTTCACGTCACCCACCACTGGAACAGGCCACTGTCACACATTTAGGCCCAGGCACCAAGGCAGAGGAGAGAGGTCCCGTAACAGAGAATCTGGCCTTATGTCAGCGCAGAATCTGAATTCATGTCATAGCAGAGAATCAGGCTTCACGTCACCCACCACTGGAACAGGCCACTGTCACACATTTAGGCCCAGGCACCCAGGCAGAGGAGAGAGGTCCCGTAACAGAGAATCTGGCCTTATGTCAGCGCAGAATCTGTATTCATGTCATAGCAGAGAATCAGGCTTCACGTCACCCACCACTGGAACAGGCCACTGTCACTCATTTAGGCCCCGGCACCCAGACAGAGGAGAGCGGTCTCGTAACAGAGAATCTGGCCTTATGTCAGCGCAGAATCTGTCTTCATGTCATAGCAGAGAATCAGGCTTCACGTCAGCCACCACTGGAACAGGCCACTGACACACATTTAGGCCCAGGCACCCAAGCAGAGGAGAGAGGTCCCGTAACAGAGAATCTGGCCTTATGTCAGCGCAGAATCAGTCTTCATGTCATAGCAGAGAATCAAGCTTCACGTCACCCACCACTGGAACAGGCCACTGTCACACATTTAGGCCCAGGCACCCAGACAGAGGAGAGAGGTCCTGTAACAGAGAATCTGGCCTTATGTCAGCACAGAATCTGTCTTCATGTCATAGCAGAGAATCAGGCATCACGTCACCCACCACTGGAACAGGCCACTGTCACACATTTAGGCCCAGGCACCCAGGCAGAGGAGAGAGGTCCCGTAACAGAGAATCTGGCTTTATGTCAGCACAGAATCTGTCTTAATGTCATAGCAGAGAATCAGGCTTCACGTCACCCACCACTGGAACAGGCCACTGTCACACATTTAGGCCCAGGCACCCAGGCAGAGGAGAGAGGTCCCGTAACAGAGAATCTGGCCTTATGTCAGCACAGAATCTGTCTTCATGTCATAGCAGAGAATCAGGCTTCACGTCAGCCACCACTGGAACAGGCCACTGTCACACATTTAGGCCCAGGCACCCAGGCAGAGGAGAGAGGTCCCGTAACAGAGAATCTGGCCTTATGTCAACGCAGAATCTGTATTCATGTCATAGCAGAGAATCAGGCTTCACGTCACCCACCACTGGAACAGGCCACTGTCACACATTTAGGCCCCGGCACCCAGACAGAGGAGAGGTTCATTCAACTTTGGGTTGCCCCACAATATAATGGTAAAATGAAATTAAAAATAGTATTGAATGAGGAAGTGCCCTGGAGTAGAATAATATATTGTTAAGGGGAGGTAGTTAATATCTAATCTGCACAAGGGATGAACAGGTCCTGTGGGATCCATGCCTGGTTCATTTTTATGAACGTCAGCTTGTCCACATTGGCTGTAGACAGGCGGCTGCGTTTGTCTGTAATGACGCCCCCTGCCGTGCTGAATACACGTTCAGACAAAACGCTGGCCGCCGGGCAGGCCAGCACCTCCAAGGCATAAAAGGCTAGCTCTGGCCACGTGGACAATTTGGAGACCCAGAAGTTGAATGGGGCCGAACCATCAGTCAGTACGTGGAGGGGTGTGCACAGGTACTGTTCCACCATGTTAGTGAAATGTTGCCTCCTGCTAACACGTTCCGTATCAGGAGGTGGTGCAGTTAGCTGTGGGGTCGAGACAAAACTTTTCCACATCTCTGCCATGCTAACCCTGCCCTCAGAGGAGCTGGCCGTGACACAGCTGCGTTGGCGACCTCTTGCTCCTCCTCTGCCTTCGCCCTGGGCTTCCACTGGTTCCCCTGAGATATTTGGCAATGCTCTCAGTAGTGCGTCTACCAACGTGCGCTTGTACTCGCGCATCTTCCTATCACGCTCCAGTGTAGGAAGTAAGGTGGGCACATTGTCTTTGTACCGGGGATCCAGCAGGGTGGCAACCCAGTAGTCTGCACACGTTAAAATGTGGGCAACTCTGCTGTCGTTGCGCAGGCACTGCAGCATGTAGTCGCTCATGTGTGCCAGGCTGCCCAGAGGTAAGGACAAGCTGTCCTCTGTGGGAGGCGTATCGTCATCGTCCTGTGTTTCCCCCCAGCCACGCACCAGTGATGGGCCCGAGCTGCTTTGGGTGCCACCCCGCTGTGAACATGCTTCATCCTCATCCTCCTCCACCTCCTCCTCATCCTCGTCCTCCTCGTCCTCCAGTAGTGGGCCCTGTCTGGCCACATTTGTACCTGGCCTCTGGTGTTGCAAAAAACCTCCCTCTGAGTCACTTTGAAGAGACTGGCCTGAAAGTGCTAAAAATGACCCCTCTTCCTCCTGGGCCACCTCCTCTTCCATCATCGCCCTAAGTGTTTTCTCAAGGAGACATAGAAGTGGTATTGTAACGCTGATAATGGCGTCATCGCCACTGGCCATGTTGGTGGAGTACTCGAAACAGCGCAACAGGGCACACAGGACTCGCATGGAGGCCCAGTCATTGGTGGTGAAGTGGGTCTGATCCACAGTGCGACTGACCCGTGCGTGCTGCAGCTGAAACTCCACTATGGCCTGCTGCTGCTCGCACAGTCTGTCCAGCATATGCAAGGTGGAGTTCCACCTGGTGGGCACGTCGCATATGAGGCGGTGAGCGGGAAGGCCGAAGTTACGCTGTAGCGCAGACAGGCGAGCAGTGGCAGGGTGTGAACGCCGGAAGCGCGAACAGACGGCCCGCACTTTATGCAGCAGCTCTGACATGTCGGGGTAGTTGCGAATGAACTTCTGCACCACCAAATTCAGCACATGCGCCAGGCAAGGGATGTGCGTCAAACCGGCTAGTCCCAGAGCTGCAACGAGATTTCGCCCATTATCGCACACCACCAGGCCGGGCTTGAGGCTCACCAGCAGCAACCACTCTTTGGTCTGTTTTTCTATACCCCGCCACAACTCCTGTGCGGTGTGGGGCCTGTCCCCCAAACATATGAGTTTCAGAATGGCCTGCTGACGTTTACCCCGTGCTGTGCTGAAGTTGGTGGTGAAGGTGTGTGGCTGACTGGATGAGCAGGTGGAAGAAGAGGAGGAGGAAGCTGAGTAGGAGGAGGAGGAGACAGGAGGCAAAGAATGTTGCCCTGCGATCCTTGGCGGCGGAAGGACGTGCGCCAAACAGCTCTCCGCCTGGGGCCCAGCCGCCACTACATTTACCCAGTGTGCAGTTAGGGAGATATAGCGTCCCTGGCCGTGCTTACTGGTCCACGTATCTGTGGTTAGGTGGACCTTGCCACAGATGGCGTTGCGCAGTGCACACTTGATTTTATCAGACACTTGTTTGTGCAGGGAAGGCACGGCTCTCTTGGAGAAGTAGTGGCGGCTGGGAACAACATACTGTGGGACAGCAAGTGACATGAGCTGTTTGAAGCTGTGTGTGTCCACCAGCCTAAATGACAGCATTTCATAGGCCAGTAGTTTAGAAATGCTGGCATTCAGGGCCAGGGATCGAGGGTGGCTAGGTGGGAATTTACGCTTTCTCTCAAATGTTTGTGAGATGGAGAGCTGAACGCTGCCGTGTGACATGGTTGAGATGCTTGGTGACGCAGGTGGTGGTGTTGGTGGTACATCCCATGTTTGCTGGGCGGCAGGTGCCAACGTTCCTCCAGAGGCAGAGGAAGAGGCCGAGGCGGCGGCAGCAGCAGCAGAAGACGCCGAGGCGGCGGCAGCAGCAGAAGAGGCCGAGGCGGCAGCAGCAGAAGAGGCAGCAGGGGGAGCCTGAGTGACTTCCTTGTTTTTTTAAGTTCATGCTTTGCATGCAGGTGCCTGGTCATGCAGGTTGTGCTAAGGTTCAGAACGTTAATGCCTCGCTTCAGGCTCTGATGGCACAGCGTGCAAACCACTCGGGTCTTGTCGTCAGCACATTGTTTGAAGAAGTGCCATGCCAGGGAACTCCTTGAAGCTGCCTTTGGGGTGCTCGGTCCCAGATGGCGGCGGTCAGTAGCAGGCGGAGTCTCTTGGCAGCGGGTGTTCTGATTTTGCCCACTGTGACTGTATGTTTTTTAGCAGCCTTTAAACCCTGCAGCACATGCTAGGCTGAGTAGATGATGTACAGTTAGAGAGCCATGTGTTCTTCCTAAAATGGCTGCAAGACATGCTGTATTCCAGGTCACCCTGCTGCAATATCTTTGTAAATGATTTTCTCTTGTTCATTTTTCTGTATGCTTTGTTATATCCTGTAACATGTATGTGGGAATGTAATATAATGACTGCCTGTTATGATATAGGTGTATAGGTGGGCTGGTGACCTGGCTGCATACCACATAGTGGCAGTGTTTCCCTGTTGTATTACAGGTATGTTGCTGTTATCTTCATATACTTGTTCAATGTAAAATCCACTATACGATCACTGTTTTATAATATATTTAGAGTGCAGACATTTACTGTGAAGGAGGTGGGCTGGTGACCTGGCTGTATACCACATAGTGGCAGTGTTTCCCTGTTGTATTACAGGCTCCAGCCAAGTGCACTCCACCTCAATAAAGCTTTAAACCACAGAAGACCCGAGTGTCGTCCCTTAGAGTCCACTTAGAGTTTATGCCTGGAGGAGCTGGTGACCGAGTGAGTGTGAAAGCTGGAGGTGTCGCAGATGGTGCAAGGAAAAGAGGGTTACATTTGGTGCCGTGACTCGGATGTCATCATTCTGATCAAAGTGACTTGTGAAGATACCTAAAGTCACCAGTGTGCGAGTTCTGAGGTGATTGTGCCACGGCGGAGCTGCTAGGCGGCAGATTGACCTTATTAGCGGTTTATATCCTCTCAGGAATAGAAGATGAGTGGACGAGCCAGAGCCCGTGGAAGAGCACGTGCCAGGGGGCAGCCCAGCCAAGGACAGCCTGGACAGGAGCAAGAGGCTCAAGAACCTAGATGCATTGAAAGACCCCAGCAGCCACCAGCCGAGCCTTTGCTTGTGGGAAGAGGGCGCCAGAGAGGCCCGCCAGTAGTGGAGAGACCTCCGACTGATGTTCTGCAGCTTTCAGCTGGATTTCAGGACATATCCCTCGGAGAACGGGGTGGCCGCAGGCGTGACTTCCATGACCTTGGAGTGAACACCCGGCAGACCATTGAATAGAAATGTGAGACCTGTTTTTTTTTGCACTGTGTGACAGGTATAGGTTTAATCACAGAATCAGACTTCTATCTGCACGGTAGCGTGTGTCTTAGGTTTTTCGGAATGACACTATCAGCACCTTCAATGTAAGATATGCTTTTTGGGATAGATTTCAAGTAGGCCTCAAATACCAGAAACTAGTTATTTTGAGAATGGCAAATTTGGGAATGGTTTTTCAACCCAGAAAAAAAAGTGTGCTTTTACGGTCACTACAAATAACTTGACCAGCTAAAACAGTACAGATTTGGTTAAATAGAGATGTGAGGCCTGTTTTTTTTTGCGCTGTGTGACAGGTATAGGTTTAATCACAGAATCAGACTTCTATCAGCACGCTAGCGTGTGTCTTAGGTTTTTCTGCATGACACTATCAGTACCTTCAATGTAAGATATTATTTTTGGGATAGATTTCAAGTAGGCCTCAAATACCACAAACTAGTAATTTTGAGAATGGCAAATTTGGGAATGCTTTTTCAACCCAGAACAAAAAGTCTGCTTTGACGGTCACTACAAATAACTTGACCAGCTAAAACTGTGCAGATTTGGTTGAATAGAGATGTGAGACCTGTTTTTTTTTGCGCTGTGTGACAGTTATAGGTTTAATCACAGAATGACACTTCTATCAGCACGCTAGCGTGTGTCTTAGGTTTTTCTGAATGATACTATCAATAACTTCAATGGAAGATTTTCTTTTTGGGATAGATTTCAAGTAGGCCTGAAATACCACAAACTAGTTATTTTCAGAATGGCAAATTTGGGAATGCTTTTTCAACCCAGAAAAAAAAGTCTGCTTTGACGGTCACTACAAATAACTTGACCAGCTAAAACTGTGCAGATTTGGTTGAATAGAAATGTCAAGTCTATTTTTTAGGCGCTGGGTGACAGGCTCAACTTGCCCCTGATGTAATATATGGCCAAAAAATAACCACACTGTTGATGGTTAAATGCACTTCGGTGACACAGGCTCAGCCTGCAGCTGATGTAGGATATAGCACAAAATAACCACACTATCGATGGTTAAATACACTTGGTGATAGCTCGTGCTGGCGCACCACAAGTCACAAAATGGCCGCCGATCACCCCAGAAAAAAAGTGATCTAAAAACGCTCTGGGCAGCCTCAAAAAAGTGAGCAAGTCAATAATAGCACTTCAATGATCCACAGCTGCAGATCGATCACAGAATCAAGTCTTTTGGAGGAGTTAATCTGCCTAATCTCGCCCTAACGTCGCAGCTGCAACCTCTCCCTATACTGATCATAGCAGAGTGACGTGCGGCGCTACGTGACTCCAGCTTAAATAGAGGCTGGGTCACATGGTGCACTGGCCAATCACAGCCATGCCAATAGTAGGCATGGCTGTGATGGCCTCTTGGGCCAAGTAGTATGACGCTTGTTGATTGGCTGCTTTGCAGCCTTTCAAAAAGCGTCAAGAAAGAGCCGAACACCGAACCCGAACCCGGACTTTTACGAAAATGTTCGGGTTCGGGTCCGTGTCACGGACACCCCAAAATTCGGTACGAACCCGAACTATACAGTTCGGGTTCGGGTTGTATTAAAGATGGTATATTAAAAATAGTATATTAAAAATGCCCCAGTGGGAACAGAATACATTTTTCAATCAAGGTATTCTCTTTGAAAAATAATTTTCTAAAATGCAATATTAGGAATGGAAATTTTCAAGTAAAAAAACTTTCAAGTAAAAAAACTCACTTCACCCAGGAGGGGCAGGGTGGGATAAAGCACATAACACCCACTCTGCTTCCTCCTGCGCCTGGGTCGCCTAAAAGATCGTCTGGAAATAAACGGCAGTCACAGCTGGAACGTCTGGTAAATTTCCTCTTTATTAGCACAGGGTAGCGTAAAGGTAAAGGTGGGCTCAACGCGTTTCGGGGTCACCAAGGATCCCCTTCATCAGGAACATAAGTAAATTACAATAGTTCACATGTATTTATACTTAAAAAGAGCAGCAAAAACCTGTTTGCAGGGCATCAGCAGCGGGGAGAGGAAGTGAGGTCACTTCCGGTATGCGTTCCAGAGTGGAGCGCATATCGGCCGGCTGAGTTTGAAATAGTTCCGGTTTGCGTTCCAGCGTGGAACGCACCGGAACCTAGGAGGTAAGAAGGCAAGCGCTTAGAAGGAAGTGACGTGGTTTGGAGTTGTGCTCCAGCTTAGAGCGCTTGGAGCGGCTGAGTAGTGAGTTCCGGTTTGCGTTCCACAGTGGAACGCATCGCAACCAGTACAAGACGAATGCAGAATAGTACAATTTCAGGAATGATATGGGTGGCTTGTCTTGAATGGTGATAGGGGGCATATATGGTGGTGATAATGCAAGGTGTTTAATGGGTTTTTTACTCTAATTCTGTATATATGGGCCAGGAGGGGAGGGGGGAGAAGGGTTGGGAGGAGGGGAGGGGGGAGAAGGGTTGGGAGAAGGGGAGGGGGTGAATTTGCACCGATTAGTTGCTCCAGAGTAAAGAGCAAATTGAAAATTACAAATAATACAAACAGAAGTTTCATATACTGTATATAAATTGTTTACAGATCTGTGTTCAACTCTGTCATTGAACCAGGAGTGTTTCGCATGAGCTTATACAGAAATTGCGCAAGAATTGTGAACAGTAAAGAGTAAAAGAAAACTATTAAAAAACTATATGGTAGAAAAATTAGATAAAGGATGAATAAAAGTGGTAATACCATATACACTACGTGCAGAATTATTAGGCAAATGAGTATTTTGACTACATTATCCTCTTTATGCATGTTGTCTTACTCCAAGCTGTATAGGCTCGAAAGCCTACTACCAATTAAGCATATTAGGTGATGTGCATCTCTGTAATGAGAAGGGGTGTGGTCTAATGACATAAACACCCTATATTAGGTGTGCATAATTATTAGGCAACTTCCTTTCCTTTGGCAAAATGGGTCAAAAGAAGGACTTGACAGGCTCAGAAAAGTCAAAAATAGTGAGATATCTTGCAGAGGGATGCAGCACTCTTAAAATTGCAAAGCTTCTGAAGCGTGATCATCGAACAATCAAGCGTTTCATTCAAAATAGTCAACAGGGTCGCAAGAAGCGTGTGGAAAAACCAAGGCGCAAAATAACTGCCCATGAACTGAGAAAAGTCAAGCGTGCAGCTGCCAAGATGCCACTTGCCACCAGTTTGGCCATATTTCAGAGCTGCAACATCACTGGAGTGCCCAAAAGCACAAGGTGTGCAATACTCAGAGACATGGCCATGGTAAGAAAGGCTGAAAGACGACCACCACTGAACAAGACACACAAGCTGAAACGTCAAGACTGGGCCAAGAAATATCTCAAGACTGATTTTTCTAAGGTTTTATGGACTGATGAAATGAGAGTGAGTCTTGATGGGCCAGATGGATGGGCTCGTGGCTGGATTGGTAAAGGGCAGAGAGCTCCAGTCCGACTCAGACGCCAGCAAGGTGGAGGTGGAGTACTGGTTTGGGCTGGTATCATCAAAGATGAGCTTGTGGGGCCTTTTCGGGTTGAGGATGGAGTCAAGCTCAACTCCCAGTCCTACTGCCAGTTTTTGGAAGACACCTTCTTCAAGCAGTGGTACAGGAAGAAGTCTGCATCCTTCAAGAAAAACATGATTTTCATGCAGGACAATGCTCCATCACACGCGTCCAAGTACTCCACAGCGTGGCTGGCAAGAAAGGGTATAAAAGAAGAAAATCTAATGACATGGCCTCCTTGTTCACCTGATCTGAACCCCATTGAGAACCTGTGGCCCATCATCAAATGTGAGATTTACAAGGAGGGAAAACAGTACACCTCTCTGAACAGTGTCTGGGAGGCTGTGGTTGCTGCTGCACGCAATGTTGATGGTGAACAGATCAAAACACTGACAGAATCCATGGATGGCAGACTTTTGAGTGTCCTTGCAAAGAAAGGTGGCTATATTGGTCACTGATTTGTTTTTGTTTTGTTTTTGAATGTCAGAAATGTATATTTGTGAATGTTGAGATGTTATATTGGTTTCACTGGTAAAAATAAATAATTGAAATGGGTATATATTTGTTTTTTGTTAAGTTGCCTAATAATTATGCACAGTAATAGTCACCTGCACACACAGATATCCCCCTAAAATAGCTAAAACTAAAAACAAACTAAAAACTACTTCCAAAAATATTCAGCTTTGATATTAATGAGTTTTTTGGGTTCATTGAGAACATGGTTGTTGTTCAATAATAAAATGAATCCTCAAAAATACAACTTGCCTAATAATTCTGCACTCCCTGTATAAATAGAAAAATTAAAAAACAAATAAAACAGAGTAAAATGAATATTAGTCAAATGAATATTAGTCAGACTGTGCGTTGGCCTCTCCAAAACATAACCAAGTTTTTCGATCTAAAGGAGACACACATATATATATATGTATATACACACACACCTACATACACGCACATTTATACATATATACGCATAAAATACATATAAAAAAGGATAAAAAATAATAAGCATTTAGTCATGTGTAGCATTGATAAAAGATGTAATCTTTGCCAGATCCCCAATGTGCGGTTAGATGTTTTCGTATGTAGGATGCTTAAAAAGATATAGACGGAAATATGTGGAAAATAAGGAAGGTCTTGTAGTGGAGGCTGTGTCTGTGCGCCTGTGCGCAGCCCGTGCATGTTGGCGATGTGGGGATACAAGTAGCTTTTTCTGTGTTTTGTTTTCAACTGCATATATATACATACGAACATATACATATATATACATACATGTTTACACATACATATACATACATAAATGTGCAAATACCCCGCACACACACTTTCTGATTATATTATATTCTGACCAACGGCCGACCAGAGGAGCAGAGGCTGACATAGGACGGACCTACTTTGAAAGGGATTTGCCGGATTTGTTCGGAAGACTACAAAGAGAAATCAAAAGAATGCCAACCGAAAAAGACGTCCCAATGCCGGAGAACATCCAGTCCTGCACATGGCGGAACATCCACAAGGAACATCCACAACCCACTACGAACTTTAAAGCGCCAGAAGGACAAAGTAAGACTTTCAAAACAACACTGTTGGGGATCGCTAAAGATTTTTTGAGGAACGAGATTGACTGGTTCTTCCTCGGTATCTATCTCCACCTCAAAATCATACCAAGAGGTCTGAGAATCTCTCTCAAACCAACCTTTGAGAGGGATCCTCTCTTTGTCAAAACATGGTTGGAAGCCAGCGATATCTGTTCTCTAAACTACATCAATTTATTAATAAATAAGAGAAGATTGATATGTAAAGATTTGGGGACACAACTCAAAAACCTCCTAGACACAAACCCCGACACACCATCAGGCCTTACCACCAATACATTAAGAATTTTCGAATACAATGAGGCCGCAAAAAAATGTAGAAAATTATTCACGGACCTAACAGACTACCACACCAACACGATCAGATCATGGGAAAATAAACGTTCCCACCACACCCACCACCATTCACTAGTACGTCCCATCACTACACCACTCGATCCCAATACAAACCTAGCCAGCAGACCCATACCATCTCTTGCTGCTTTTAAACCATCCAGAACCCCCCACACCGAAAAACCTTGGATTGGAGGCAGAACCTTCTACAACAAAAATCACTATAAAAATCCCAATTTTTCCCAGCAACATAGGAAAACACCATTTCCACCAACAAAAACACATCCCCTTCTACAACCACCCTCTCAAAACCACGCTAATCATGAGGTTTCACCTCCACTAACAGGTCCCCTTCCCAACAGGGCCACCCCAGACTCAGCTCATGTGTCCATCCTTAACAACCCTCTGACACTATTGCACCCCCCTTCCCCGTCCATGTTGGCCACCTTTCCATCCACCCAAAAAGGATCTAAGAAGAAGCTCTACGTCCCTCCCTCCCCACCCATCTACCCCCCACCGGCGACATGTGATACAGATTCATCCTCTACAATACCCACCAATTCCGCAACCAACACTCCGCCCACACCATCCAATGCCAAACACCCCACCGATTCCTCTGTCTCACCAAATCCGAACCAACCAGTGGATTGTAATCTATCAAACATAACGACCCACTCCGTTTCCAGCACACCGTCAGATACTTTTTTAGCCTTACCCTCCAATCTATCAGGATGTCCTTTTTTAGGAACACTTTCCCCAGGACCACCAGCAACATCATTTTCCACACCAACCCAGAAAGTAATCTCAAGCATACAATTGCTGACCCCTTTTTTCACCCCCACCAACCACACCCCCAACCCGAGCCCACTTACACAGAATCGGAGAATCACCCAATTCTTCAGCCCACTACCAATGACACGAAAAAGACCAATAAAAGAACAAGGGGATGCAGAGGAGGCAGACATAGACACACCAAAAAACAAAAGAACAAAGAACCTACAGCCGTCACCCAACCAACCCAACCAGAACGCTTAAACCCACCCCCTTCAGCCAGTCCACCTATCACCAACAGCACCATCACACCAAAAACCAATGGAATCTTCAATCTCTCCAAATATCCTTTGAAACAAGAAGAACTATCACTCCTTAGTAAAGGCCTTTCCTTTTGCCCCACTTACTATCCTGACCCCTTTGAGCTATTCGTCGATCTCAACCAGTTCGTCAGAAAACTTACCCTGAAAAGACACTTCTCCATCAAAAACCTCACAGACGGGGACCCTGATCCTCCAACCAACAACCCCGAGGCCACTAGCCCCACCAATTCCAAGGAGGCCTGCTTGGTCATTTCCAACGAACCACCCCCTTTACCCTCCAACCTCAAACCCAAATCCTCTTTTTACCCCCTAGGAAGCAGAGGCCCCCACTTAGAAACTTTTTTTAATTTAGTTCATGAAGATTTTAAAACTCTAACAAAAACTCAATCCGTCAAACACCCTCAAAACCTCAAAACTCATGAGAGCAGAGCCCTAAAAGCCCTAAAGAGTAATAACGACATAATCATAAAAAACGCCGATAAGGGGGGAGGAGTCGTTATCATGGACCGCAGTTATTACTTAGCGGAAGCCAATAGAATCTTGTCGGACGACCACTACTACAGGACTATTTCAAGTGACCCAACACCCAATTTTAAAAAGGATCTCCAGTCACTAATAGACTCGGGTTTCTCTTCTGGAATCATAAACCAAAAAGAGAAAGTGTTCCTGTATAACAATCACCCCACAACAGCCCGTTTTTATTTTCTACCTAAGATACACAAATCCCTAGAAAATCCCCCAGGGAGACCTATAATATCCGGCATCGACTCCCTCACATCCAACCTATCAGCCTATGTAGATACTTTCCTGCAAAAATTTGTCATCAAACTTCCCTCGTATCTCCGAGATTCCTCACACCTAATCAGTATTTTAGACACGGTCCAATGGAAAACCAATTACCATTGGGTAACATTAGATGTAAGCTCTCTATACAGCAATATACAACATGATTTAGGCCTCCAAGCAATCGAACATTTTTTATCCATGGATCATGAAATGCCCTCAGTTCAAAAGGATTTCATTCTCAAGTCCATCCACTTCATCCTTCACCACAATTTCTTTACCTTCAACGAAAATCTTTATCTACAAATAAAGGGGACAGCAATGGGGACAAAATTTGCACCCTCTTATGCCAATCTTTTTGTAGGCCTTTTTGAGGAAAAGTTAGGCCTCCTCTCCCACGACCAGATCATCTTTTATAAAAGATACATTGATGACATTATACTAATTTGGGATGGAGGAAAAGATGAAATAGTCAATTTCATCAAGGAGCTAAACACCAACAACTGGGGCTTACAATTCAGCTCCGAACATGACCCTCAGGAAGCTATATTCCTAGACATACACATCAAAACACTCTCAAACAAAATCACAACCAGAACACATTTCAAAAAAGTCGATGCGAATAGCTATCTTGAATATTCCAGCTGCCATTACTCCAAATGGAAAAACAACATTCCATTTGGCCAAATGAAAAGGATCAGAAGAAACTGCTCAAATGACCAAGTAATGAGGGAACAATTAAACATCATCAAAAACAGATTCAAAGAAAAAGGCTATCCGAAGGGACTAATCAATGCCACCGCTAGTAAGGTATGCACCCTAAACCAAAAAGTCACCCTCCAACCCACCCGACCGAAAATTACAACCAATGAGAAATACCAATATAACCTAATCACCCGTTTTAATGCCAAACATAAAAACATCAGACAGATTCTGAATAAACATTGGAGTATCCTTCTTAAAGATCCAATCTTAAGAGACTCCCTACCCAGGCAACCATCCCTTACATTCAGAAGAGCAAAAACTCTAAAGAATTTAATTGCCCCGTCTTGTCCCAAACTAGAGACGCAAAAAATGATCCTACCACTAGGGACCACCCAAAATACAAGTAGGATAGGGATACGTAAATGCCAACTCAAAAAGTGCCTATGTTGCACCATGATCACCCATGGGACCAAAGAGTTGCCTCTCAATACACCGAAAGAAGGCCATAATAGAACATGGAACATCAAACAAGACCTACATTGTGGTACAAAACATGTGATATATCTACTAACCTGTCCTTGCAAATTAAAATATGTCGGCAGAACCACACAAACAGTCGGAGAAAAAATGAACGAGCATCGCTCAAACATCAGACGAGGCGTCCTAACCCATAGCGTATCCCGCCACTACTCAGAGAAACATAACAAGGACCCATCAACACTCAAAGTTTCATCTATAGAACACATAACCACCTCTTATCAACAACTTTGCCAGAAAGAAATGCACTGGATCTTTCGCCTCAATACATTAACACCTTTTGGATTAAACGAATCGATCGAATACTCAAACTACTAACCAGAACCTCTAAATACCATTATGTCAAGAACAGAATATAATCAGAAAGTGTGTGTGCGGGGTATTTGCACATTTATGTATGTATATGTATGTGTAAACATGTATGTATATATATGTATATGTTCGTATGTATATATATGCCGTTGAAAACAAAACACAGAAAAAGCTACTTGTATCCCCACATCGCCAACATGCACGGGCTGCGCACAGGCGCACAGACACAGCCTCCACTACAAGACCTGCCTTATTTTCCACATATTTCCGTCTATATCTTTTTAAGCATCCTACATACGAAAACATCTAACCGCACATTGGGGATCTGGCAAAGATTACATCTTTTATCAATGCTACACATGACTAAATGCTTATTATTTTTTTATCCTTTTTTATATGTATTTTATGCGTATATATGTATATATGTGCGTGTATGTAGGTGTGTGTGTATATACATATATATATATGTGTGTCTCCTTTAGATCGAAAAACTTGGTTATGTTTTGGAGAGGCCAACGCACAGTCTGACTAATATTCATTTGACTAATATTCATTTTACTCTGTTTTATTTGTTTTTTAATTTTTCTATTTATATATGGTATTACCACTTTTATTCATCCTTTATCTAATTTTTCTACCATATAGTTTTTTAATAGTTTTCTTTTACTCTTTACTGTTCACAATTCTTGCGCAATTTCTGTATAAGCTCATGCGAAACACTCCTGGTTCAATGACATAGTTGAACACAGATCTGTATACAATTTATATATATGAAACTTCTGTTTGTATTATTTGTAATTTTCAATTTGCTCTTTACTCTGGAGCAACTAATCGGTGCAAATTCACCCCCTCCCCTTCTCCCAACCCTTCTCCCCCCTCCCCTCCTTGCCCATATATACAGAATTAGAGTAAAAAACCCATTAAACACCTTGCATTATCACCACCATATATGCCCCCTATCACCATTCAAGACAAGCCACCCATATCATTCCTGAAATTGTACTATTCTGTATTCGTCTTGTACTGGTTGCGATGCGTTCCACTGTGGAACGCAAACCGGAACTCACTACTCAGCCGCTCCAAGCGCTCTAAGCTGGAGCACAACTCCAAACCACGTCACTTCCTTCTAAGCGCTTGCCTTCTTACCTCCTAGGTTCCGGTGCGTTCCACGCTGGAACGCAAACCGGAACTATTTCAAACTCAGCCGGCCGATATGCGCTCCACTCTGGAACGCATACCGGAAGTGACCTCACTTCCTCTCCCCGCTGCTGATGCCCTGCAAACAGGTTTTTGCCGCTCTTTTTAAGTATAAATACATGTGAACTATTGTAATTTACTTATGTTCCTGATGAAGGGGATCCTTGGTGACCCCGAAACGCGTTGAGCCCACCTTTACCTTTACGCTACCCTGTGCTAATAAAGAGGAAATTTACCAGACGTTCCAGCTGTGACTGCCGTTTATTTCCAGACGATCGTTTAGGCGACCCAGGCGCAGGAGGAAGCAGAGTGGGTGTTATGTGCTTTATCCCACCCTGCCCCTCCTGGGTGAAGTGAGTTTTCTTACTCTAAGTTTTTTACTTGAAAATTTCTTACACTAAGTTTTTTACTTGAAAATTTCCATTTCTAAATATTGCATTTTAGAAAACTCTTTTCTAGAGGGAATACCTTGATTGAAAAATTCCCACTGAGGCATTTTTAATATACTATTTTTAATATACTACTTTTAATATAGTATTTCTAATATACCACCTTCATTTCACCATCACTATTTAATCCTAAAAGTAACCCTGCTGGGTTGCACAAGCATCTGGGATTTTTTAATAGTGAATGAGACGACGGCTGGTTTTGACACTCCATTACCCACTGTTCTACCATTCTAAATTAAGCAGCTGACTACCTCTGAGGGATTTGGCGCCGCATACAGGTTCCTTTTTTCTTTTGTTTTGTCTCTTCCTTCATGCACCATGTCCACTTTAGATTAATTCTATCTGGACATTACACCTGTGGCAGCCTCTAACATCCTACACACAAAAAAATATATTAATAAATATATACAAAAAAGAACAACAACAATAATAAAAATCAATAAGTATTCATCCGAAATATATTTTGGACCCTAGATACATCATATCACCACCTAACGGTCCGTTCCTCTTGGCGCCCTGCCTGGATATCCCAGACTCTCTAGACACCAGAGAGTTTGTGACTAATCCCCTCTTCTTTTTTCCCTATATCTCTGCCAAGGCCTTTGACAGGGTGGAGTGGAACTTGCTTTGGGAGGCAATGGACAAAATTAATTTTGGCCCCACTTTTATCAAATGGATTAAGTTATTATATGTTAACCCTAAAGGCGCGGATAAATATAAACGGTACATGGACAGACATGTTTGACCTGCAGCGGGGCACTAGACAGGGCTGTCCCATATCCCCTCTTTTGTTCGCTATTTTTCTAGAGCCTCTCACTTGTAGAGTCAGACAAGACGACCAGATACAAGGGTTTTGAGGGCGGGATCTCCAAGACAAAATTAGTCTTTATGCAGATGACGTCCTTATATACAGTCAAGCCCATAAATATTGGGACATTGACACAATTCTAACCTTTTTGGCTCTATACACCACCGCAATGAATTTGAAATAAAACGAACAAGATGTACTTTAATTGCTGACTGTCAACTTTAATTTGAGGGTATTTACATCCAAATCAGGTGAACGGTGTAGGAATTACAACAGTTTGCATATGTGCCTCCCACTTGTTAAGGGGCCAAAAGTAATGGGACAATTGGCTTCTCAGCTGTTCCATGGCCAGGTGAGTGTTATTCCCTCATTATCCCAATTACAATGAGCAGATAAAAGGTCCAGAGGTAATTTCCAGTCTGCTATTTGCATTTGGAATCTGTTGCTGTCAACTCTCAAGATGAGATCCAAAGAGCTGTCACTATCATTAGGCTGAAAAAACACAACAAACCCATCAGAGAGATAGCAAAAACATTAGGCCTGGCCAAAACAACTGTTTGGAACATTCTTAAAAAGAAGAAACGCACCGGTGAGCTCAGCAACACCAAAAGACCCGGAAGACCACGGAAAACAACTGTGGTGGATGACCGAAGAATTCTTTCCCTGGTGAAGAAAACACCCTTCACAACAGTTGGCCAGATCAAGAACACTCTCCAGGAGGTAGGTGTATGTGTGTCAAAGTCAACAATCAAGAGAAGACTTCACCAGAGTGAATACAGAGGGTTCACCACAAGATGTAAGCCATTGGTGAGCCTCAAAAACAGGAAGGCCAGATTAGAGTTTGCCAAATGACATCTAAAAAAGACTTCACAGTTCTGGAACATCCTATGGACAGATGAGACCAAGATCAACTTGTACCAGAGTCATGGGAAGAGAAGAGTATGGAGAAGGAAAGGAACTGCTCATGATCCTAAGCATACCACCTCATCAGTGAAGCATGGTGGTGGTAGTGTCATGGCGTGGGCATTTATGGCTGCCAATAGAACTGGTTCTCTTATATTTATTGATGATGTGACTGCTGACAAAAGAAGCAGGATGAATTCTGAAGTGTTATGGGCAATATTATCTGCTCATATTCAGCCAAATGCTTCAGAACTTATTGGACGGCGCTTCACAGTGCAGATGGACAATGACCCAAAGCATACTGCAAAAGCAACCAAAGAGTTTTTTAAGGGAAAGAAGTGGAATGTCATGCAATGGTCAAGTCAATCACCTGACCTGAATCCGATTGAGCATTCATTTCACTTGCTGAAGACAGAACTGAAGGGAAAATGCCCCAAGAACAAGCAGGAACTGAAGACTGTTGCAGTAGAGGCCTGGCAGAGCATCACCAGGGATGAAACCCAGCGTCTGGTGATGTCTATGCGTTCCAGACTTCAGGCTGTAATTGACTGCAAAGGATTTGCAACCAAGTATTAAAAAGTGAAAGTTTGATTTATGATTATTATTATTATGTCCCATTACTTTTGGTTCCTTAACAAGTGGGAGGCACATATGCAAACTGTTGTAATTCCTGCACCGTTCACCTGATTTGGATGTAAATACCCTCAAATTAAAGCTCACAGTCTGCAGTTAAAGCACATCTTGTTTGTTTCATTTCAAATCCATTGTGGTGGTGTATAGAGCCAAAAATGTTAGAATTGTGTCAATGTCCCAATATTTATGGACCTGACTGTATTTAAAAGATGGTTATCAGGCCCACCCACATGTAATGACGATCATTAATGAATTTGGCTCATTTTCAGGCTATGAAGGGAATTGGTTGAAATCAGCCTTACTTCCCTTAAATAAGCCCCCTCCAATCAAAGTCTTGGAGGTTAAGTGCCTATCTCTAACAGATTCATTGGAATATTCGGGAGTCAGGATCAGTCATTCACTGATAGACTATACTAAACTGAACATTAACAAAATAAAATTTGGGTGTGGGAAAAATTTATGTTGGGCCAGGCAGAGATCACACTAATTAAAATGGTACTTCTGTCACAGATTTTATATCAGGTCACTCCATGCCCAATTTGGATTAAGGACTCATTTTTTAAAACATTGGAGAAACTGTTCAATGAATTAATCTGGGGAAGAAAGAGAGTTCGAATTAAACAGAAACATTTCTGTACCAATCCCTCTTGAAGCACTTTTATCCGGTAAAGAGAATGATTAGAGGTCTTGGGGCCGAAACAATCTCAACATATTCTAAAACTTTAAATGGGTAAGAAGCCCAGCTCGCCGGCTGGCCCACTGTGGAGAGTGGGGGACTATCACTACCCTTCGTTCGGGGCTACTATTTAGCAGCCCAGATCCAATATTCCCACAGTTGATCAGAGACTATCAGGGAAGTCAGCGAGATGTATTCAGCAATCAGCATATTATAAACTGGCTATTTGGGAGAAATAGGGAAACAATGTATTATAAGTTATTCAATGCAATTTTTTTGGAATACACCTAAATCGATTTTCGGGTTCACTGGTACACTTAAATACACGCCTTAATGGTATAATTTTAATTTAAGTGAATTTGTCAATATTAATGACGTCATGTTTTGGGAAAAGTATGGAATTATTAGAATCTCACATTTGGTAGATGGGGGAAATATTAGGAATGTAGAGGACATTTTTTGTTGCACTGGTCTTAGTTTTTTGTTAAATTATAAATACCATCAGATTAAACACGGTACCATATGGCAATGTACGTCGGCACCATATTCTTTTGCATTGTGCTGAACTTTGACCCATGACACACACATCAGGTGGGACAGGACAGCCAATTGAGACGTTTCAGCACATGGACACACACCCACCCTATAACAGAACACGATCTGGCAGCCATTTTGCATTCTGCATTTTGCCAGTGTAGGGAGAGGTTGCTTTGTGGAGCAGGGACAGACTGTTAGGGACACCAAATGCTAGCTAATAGGGCCACAAAAGTCCTTTTAAGGACTGGTATAGGGTGTGCTATTAATAGGTGTAATGTAGGGTTGAGCGAACCCGAACTGTAAAGTTTGGGTTCATACCGAACTTTAGGATTTTTGGACCTCGGACCCGAACCCGAACATTTCAGTAAAAGTTCGGGTTCGGTGTTCACCGATTTCTCTGCGCTTTTTGAAAGGCTGCAGAGCAGCCAATCAACAAGCGTTTAACTGTCTGACCTTAGAAGCCATCACAGCCATGCCTACTAATGGCATGGCTGTGATTGGCCAGAGCAGCATGTGACCCAGGCTATATATACACTGCGTGCAGAATTATTAGGCAAATGAGTATTTTGACCACATCATCCTCTTTATGCATGTTGTCTTACTCCAAGCTGTATAGGCTCGAAAGCCTACTACCAATTAAGCATATTAGGTGATGTGCATCTCTGTAATGAGAAGGGGTGTGGTCTAATGACATCAACACCCTATATTAGGTGTGCATAATTATTAGGCAACTTCCTTTCCTTTGGCAAAATGGGTCAAAAGAAGGACTTGACAGGCTCAGAAAAGTTAAAAATAGTGAGATATCTTGCAGAGGGATGCAGCACTCTTAAAATTGCAAAGCTTCTGAAGCGTGATCATCGAACAATCAAGCGTTTCATTCAAAATAGTCAACAGGGTCGCAAGAAGCGTGTGGAAAAACCAAGGCGCAAAATAACTGCCCATGAACTGAGAAAAGTCAAGCGTGCAGCTGCCAAGATGCCACTTGCCACCAGTTTGGCCATATTTCAGAGCTGCAACATCACTGGAGTGCCCAAAAGCACAAGGTGTGCAATACTCAGAGACATGGCCAAGGTAAGAAAGGCTGAAAGACGACCACCACTGAACAAGACACACAAGCTGAAACGTCAAGACTGGGCCAAGAAATATCTCAATACTGATTTTTCTAAGGTTTTATGGACTGATTAAATGAGAGTGAGTCTTGATGGGCCAGATGGATGGGCCCGTGGCTGGATTGGTAAAGGGCAGAGAGCTCCAGTCCGACTCAGACGCCAGCAAGGTGGAGGTGGAGTACTGGTTTGGGCTGGTATCATCAAAGATGAGCTTGTGGGGCCTTTTCGGGTTGAGGATGGAGTCAAGCTCAACTCCCAGTCCTACTGCCAGTTTCTGGAAGACACCTTCTTCAAGCAGTGGTACAGGAAGAAGTCTGCATCCTTCAAGAAAAACATGATTTTCATGCAGGACAATGCTCCATCACACGCGTCCAAGTACTCCACAGCGTGGCTGGCAAGAAAGGGTATAAAAGAAGAAAATCTAATGACATGGCCTCCTTGTTCACCTGATCTGAACCCCATTGAGAACCTGTGGTCCATCATCAAATGTGAGATTTACAAGGAGGGAAAACAGTACACCTCTCTGAACAGTGTCTGGGAGGCTGTGGTTGCTGCTGCACACAATGTTAATGGTGAACAGATCAAAACACTGACAGAATCCATGGATGGCAGGCTTTTGAGTGTCCTTGCAAAGAAAGGTGGCTATATTGGTCACTGATTTGTTTTTGTTTTGTTTTTGAATGTCAGAAATGTATATTTGTGAATGTTGAGATGTTGTTATATTGGTTTCACTGGTAAAAATAAATAATTGAAATGGGTATATATTTGTTTTTTGTTAAGTTGCCTAATAATTATGCACAGTAATAGTCACCTGCACACACAGATATCCCCCTAAAATAGCTAAAACTAAAAACAAACTAAAAACTACTTCCAAAAATATTCAGCTTTGATATTAATGAGTTTTTTGGGTTCATTGAGAACATGGTTGTTGTTCAATAATAAAATTAATCCTCAAAAATACAACTTGCCTAATAATTCTGCACTCCCTGTAAGCTTGAGTCACGTAGCGCTGCACGTCACTCTGCTGTTACAAGTGTAGGAAGAGGATGCTGCTGGACTGGTGATTTCAGGGAGAGAATAGGAGAGAATCTAACTCAGCGATCTACATACAAATAGTTGTGTGGGTGCAGGGCACAATCTTTTTACCCTGCCCTGAGCAGATTGACAAAAAATAAATAACTTTTATCCGTCTGTTAGTTCGATGGGTGGCGGCGGTGGCCTTTTTATGCAAGCTCAGTGCACCAGCACTGCATCTGAGCTTTTTGGACATTGAAAATAAATTTTTTTTGGACAATATACAACATCTGGCTTAGTCAGTGTGCAATTTAGAAATACACCCATCATTTTCTGGGGTTTTAAAAACACACTTTTTTTTCCAAGAACCAGTATTTTCCTGATCTGCAAGTGTTAAATTCAAGTTTAATATATACAGCTTTCATATTATGTTACCAAAAAAACACTTTTTTGGCAATATACATCTGGATTAGTCAGTGTGTAATTTAAGCTAGAAATACAGCCATCATTTTCTGGGGTTTTGAAAAACACACTTTTTGGACAAAAAACACAATTTTCAGGCCTTGCAGCATCAGCACGTGTGAAATTACAGGCTTATATACTGCTGTTAAATTCAGTTGTTAAACAAACAGTCGTTTGGGCACAAAAAATTTAGGCCTCTTTCACACTTGCGTTGTCCGGATCCGGCGTGTACTCCACTTGCCGGAATTACACTCCGGATCCGGAAAAACGCAAGTGTACTGAAAGCATTTGAAGACGGAACCGTCTTCCAAATGCTTTCAGTGTTACTATGGCACCCAGGACGCTATTAAAGTCCTGCTTGCCATAGTAGGAGCGGGGAGCGGGGGAGCAGTATACTTACAGTCCGTGCGGCTCCCGGGGCGCTCCAGAGTGACGTCAGAGCGCCCCATGCGCATGGATGACGTGATCCATGTGATCACATGATCCATGCGCTTGGGGCGCCCTGACGTCACTCTGGAGCGCCCCGGGGAGCCGCACGGACGGTAAGTATGCTGCTCCCCCGCTCCCCGCTACACTTACCATGGCTGTCAGGACTTTAGCGTCCCGGCAGCCATGGTAACCACTCTGAAAAAGCTAAATGTCGGCTCCGGCAATGCGCCGAAACGACGTTTAGCTTAAGGCCGGATCCGGATCAATGCCTTCCAATGGGCATTGATTCCGGATCCGGCCTTGCGGCAAGTGTTCCGGATTTTTGGCCGGAGCAAAAAGCGCAGCATGCTGCGGTATTTTCTCCGGCCAACAAACGTTCCGTACCGGAACTGAAGACATCCTGATGCATCCTGAACGGATTACTCTCCATTCAGAATGCATTAGGATAATCCTGATCAGGATTCTTCCGGCATAGAGCCCCGACGACGGAACTCTATGCCGGAAGACAATAACGCAGGTGTGAAAGAGCCCTTAGTTGGCAGCCTTTGATGCAGATGTCATTGTGAGATACACCCTTAATACATTTGGGTTAGCTTCAGAGATTTGAAATACCGCCATTTGGTGCACCAATATTTAATTCAGGCCTACAGTGGTTCAGACCGTGTGAGATACACCCTTTGCAAACAGGGGTTTGATTCAGGCATTTGAAATACAACTATTTTGGGCAAAGAAATCTTTAATTCAGGCCTACAGTGGGTCAGGCCGTGTGAGATACACCTTTTGCATACAGGGGTTTGATTCAGGCATTTGAAATACAGCCATTTTGGGCAAATAAATCTTTAATTCAGGCCAACACTGGTTCAGGCCGTGCGAGATACACCCTTTACATACAGGGGTTTGATTCAGGCATTTGAAATACAGCCATTTTGGGCAAACAAATCTTTAATTGAGGCCTACTGTGGGTCAGGCCGTGTGAGATACACCTTTTACATACTATCGTTCTATTCTACTATTAATTAAACACCCATTTAGGGCAAGATCCTAAATTCGAGAAATATGAGGAGAGCGTCAAATAAGGGACATGGCCCAGGTCACGGTGCTGCTGGTGGAGCTCCTGTTGCAGGGAGAGGACGTGGTCAATCTGTGCCAGCTACACGCACAAGTGAAAACCCTTCCTCAGGTGCGAGTAGGCGACAGAACCTGCAGCGCTATTTGGTCGGGCCTAATGCGGCTCTACGAATGGTGAGGCCTGAACAAGTACAGGCGATAGTAGATTGGGTTGCTGACAGTGGATCCAGTTCATTCACATTGTCTCCCACCCAATCTCCTGCTGACCAATGTAGTTCGGAGGAAGTGGTCGCACAAAGCCACCAGCACAGCAGAAGAGGGAGCAGGGTGTCTGTACTCTAGACAGTACGCCTGCTACTGCCCACCGCAGCAAGGGACCGAGCACACCAAAGCCAGCTCCAAGGACTTCCCTGGTGTGGCAGTTCTTCAGACAATGTGCTGACGACAAGACACGAGTGGTTTGCACGCTGTGCAATCAGAGCCTGAAGCGAGGCACAAACGTTCTATACCTGAGCACAACCTGCATGACCAGGCATTTAAGTGCAAAGCATCAGCTGCAGTGGAGTAGACACCTCAAAAAACAAGAAAGGTCTCTGGCTCCTCCTGCTTCCTCTTCTGCTGCAGTCTCGGCCTCTTCATCCACCTCTGGAGTGACAGTGCCACCTGCCACCCTGCAAACAGAGGATCTGTTAGCAACACCAACACCTGGGTCACCAAGCATCTCCACAATGTCCCAAGGAAGCGTTCAGCTCTCCATCTCCCAAACGCTGGAGAGGAAGAGGAAGTACCCCCCTACCCACCTGCGATCCCTAGCCCTGAATGCCAGCATTTCTAAATTACTGGCCTTTGAATTGCTGTCATTCCGTCTGGTGGAGATGGATAGTTTTAAAGGCCTTATGGCGGTGGCTGTCCCTCAGTACCCAGCCGCCACTACTTTTCCAGGACAGCCATCCCTTCCCTGCACAACCAAGTAGGGGACAAAATCAGGTGTGCACTGCGCAACGCTATCTATGGCAAGGTGCACCTGACTATGGATACGTGGACCAGTAAGCACGGTCAGGGACGTTATATCTCCATAATAGCACACTGGGTAAATGCAGTTGCGGCTGGGCCTGAGGCGGATAGCAGTTTGGCGCATGTCCTTCCACCACCGAGGATTGCAGGGCGCTTCAGTTTGCCTCCTGTTGCTTCCTCATCCTCTACCAGCTCCTCATCCGGTCAGCGTAACACCTTCACCACCAACTTCAGCACAACACGGGGTAAACTAGAGCAGGCAGTTTTAAAACTTATCTGTTTGGGGGACAAACACCACACTGCGCAGGAGCTGTGGACGGGTCTTGAACAACAGACCGATGAGTGGTTGGTGCCAGTGAGCCTCAAGCCCGGCCTGGTAGTGTGCGATAATGGGCGAAATCTCAAATAGCAGCTCCGGGACTAGCCGGTTTGATGCACATCCCTTGCCTGGCACATGTGCTGAATTTAGTGGTGCAGAGATTCCTTAAAAATTACTCAGATATGTGAGAGCTGCTGCATAAAGTGCGGGCCATCTGTGCGCGCATTCGGCGTTCTCACCCTGTTGCTGCTCCCCTTTCAGCGCTGCAGCGTAACTTCGGTCTTCCCGCTCACCGCCTCATATGTGACGTGCCCACAAGGTGGAACTCCACCTTGCATATGCTGGCCAGACTGTGCGAGCAGCAGCAGGCGATAGTGGAGTTTCAGCTGCAGCACACACGGGTGAGTCGCTCTGCAGAACAGCACCACTTCACCACCAATGACTAGGCCTCCATGCGAGACCTGTGTTCCTTGTTGCTCTGTTTCGAGTACTCCACCAATTATCCGGCCAGGACACAGTTCTGGAGGACGACGAGGTGGAGGATGAGGAGATGGAAGAGGAGGAACCATGTTCACAGCAGCATGGCACCCTGACCAGCTAATGGCCATCACTGGTGCGTGGCTGGGGGGATACAGAGGACACAGCTTTTCGTTGCCTCTGGGCAGCCTGGCACACATGAGCGATTACATGCTGCAGTGTCTCCGCAATGAACGCCGAGTTGCCCACATTCTAACTTGTGCTGATTACTGGGTGGCCACGATGCTGGATCCCCGTTACAAGGACAACGTACCGTCCTTAATTCCCTCACTGGAGCGTGATCGTAAGATGCGCGAGTACAAGCTGGTAGAAGCGCTGATGGTGGCATTCCCACCTGACAGCTGGGGCACAGTGGAAGCACAAGGCGAAGGCAGAGGAAGAGGTCGCCAACGCAGCTGGGGCACCACCAGCACCTCAGAAGACAGGGTTAGCATGGCCGAAATGTGGAAAAGCTTTGTCAGCACACAACAACGACCAGCACCACCAGCTGATATAGAACGTCTTAGCAGGAGGCAGCATTTCACCAACATGGTGGAGCAGTATCTGCGTACTGAATGACGGATCTGCCCCCTTCAACTTCTGGTTCTCCAAATTGGGCACATGGCCTGAGCTTGCCCTTTATGCCTTGGAGGTGCTGGCCTACCCTGCAGCCAGTGTATTA
Organism: Bufo bufo; assembly: GCF_905171765.1. Classification (NCBI taxonomy): domain Eukaryota; kingdom Metazoa; phylum Chordata; class Amphibia; order Anura; family Bufonidae; genus Bufo; species Bufo bufo. Next base: position 24,504,515 of record NC_053392.1, on the reverse strand, counting down.
TCTGAATGTGTGTTTAGCACGGCAGGGGGCGTCATCACAGACAAGCGCAGCCGCCTGTCCACAGCCAATGTGGACAAGCTCACGTTCATTAAAATGAACCAGGCATGGATCCCACAGGACTTGTCTGTACCTTGTGCAGAATAAACATGTATACCGGCCTTAACCACCTATTGTTATACTATAGCACGATTGCTCATTCTTGTATTTTGGATATTTCCCCCTCTTTTGGAGTGTACCTTAATTTAAAAAAAAATTAAAACCAAAAACCAGTGTTGGCTACCTCGTCCTTCTCCAACGCTGCTTCCACCTCCAACGCTACGTCCACCGCCTCCTCAAACTCCTACTCCATATGGACCTCCACCTCATAAATCTATTTTATTTTTTATTTGATTTGTACGTATTTTATTTTATTTTATGTTATGTCACTATTTTGTCTGTTACATTTTCAGGTGAGATTCACCAATTTTTGGGTGTGATGTACCACTGCTATACCTAGTAGGCCGGTTAAAAAAATAAAAATAAATTGTCAGTTACATTTTCAGTTGAAATTCAACAATTTTTGGGTGTGAAGTACCACTAATATACCTAGTAGACAGGTGAAAAAAAATCACTCATTTTCGGGTGACATTAAACAATTTTTTTCTGTCATAGACCCCTGCTCTACCAAATATACAGGTTAATACATTTCACTAATTTTTCTGTTACATTCTTGGGTTGACATTTTACAATTTTGGATGTGAATAAACCCCTGCTCTGCATAGGTGACAGGGAATAAAATTTCAGAAATTTATTAACAAGTTTTCCAACATTTGCGCTTCAATAATTTGTCCCACATTTGCGCTTCAATAATTTGTCCCACATTTGCGGTTTAATAATTTGTCCCACATTTGCGGTTTAATAATTTGTCCCACATTTGCGCTTCAATAATTTGTCCCACATTTGCGCTTCAATAACTTTTCCATATTTCCGCTCTATCAAAAAAAAATTAATGCATTTATCTCCCTTGGATGTGGTCTCTCTTTCTCACGCTCCCTCTCCGGCGTGGAACCCTGATTCGGCGCTAACCGTGATCAATATGGTAGGCGTAGAAAAGAACATCGTAAGTTGATAGAGCAGATATCCAATTGGATCGTGAACATCACGGAAACGTGCAACATGGTGGGGCAGTATGTTTGCACACTCCTACACGAACTGACTGATGGTTCTGCCCCCTGCAACTTCTGGGTCTCCAAATTGGGCACATGGCCTGAGTTTTCTCTTTGAGCCTTGGAGGTGCTGGCCTGCCCTGCAGCCAGTGTATTGTCTGAACGTGTGTTTAGCACGACTGGAGGGGGTTATCACAGGTTATATTTCCCAATGTTTTGGGGTGTAGCCAAATTTAAAAAAATAAAAATAAATTTAAAACCAAAAAGCAGCGTAGGCTACCTCCTCCTCCTCCACCGCCGCTTCCACCTACACCGCCACATCCACCGCCTCCTCAACCTCCTACTCCATATGGACCTGGTCCTCCTACATCAAGATTATTAGTTTTAATTTTTACATATTTTATGTAATTTGAAGTCATTTCCTTATCCACATTTGTTTGCAGATCACTTGCTATGCTCTTAACCACATTTTGCTGGCATTTGCAGCCCTCTAGCCCTTTCTGTGACATTTTTAGAGCCATTTTAGTGCCTTCAATGGGGTTTGGGTTCGGGGTAAAGTTCGGGTCCCGACCTCGAACTTTTTTGTGAAGTTCAGCCGAACCCGTCAAACCCGAACATCCAGGTGTCCGCTCAACTCTAGTTAACAGCCAAACAAAACTCAAAATCTATTACCCTGAATCTGGAGTTTACAAAAACACCCCATATGTGCTTGAAAACTGATGTATGGCCACACAGCAGGCTTCAGAGTGGAAGGAGCACCATAAGGCGTTAGGAGAGAGGATTTAGCTTGAATGGTAATTGGGAGCTATGTCGCATGTGAAGACACCCTGAGGTGCCCCTACAGTGGCAAACCACAAAAAGTGACTCCATTCCGGGAACTAGACCCCTCAAGAAATATACTGAGGACTTTGACCCATCAGGCATTTCACAGAATTAGGAAACGCTTGGCTGTGAAATATAAAAAGTTGCTTTACACCACATTTTTCACTTTCACAAAGGGTTACCGGACAAAATGCATCCCACATTTAGTTTACCATGTTCCCCCGAATATGCCAACACCCCATATGTGCTCAAAAAATGATATACAGATGGAGCAGGGTTAGCACTCCAGCTCTTAACTCAATATTCTTAACTCATCGTGTTATCTTGAGACAAAAGCCATTGAAAAGCAATTGAAGGTGTTTGCTTAGATTAGATAACACAACTCAGAAATCTCAGAAAACAGGAGTGTTAACTCTACTCCATCCGTATAGGCGCATGGCAGGGATCTATAGTAAAACTGCCAAATATTAATTTTGATAACAGGCCTGAATTGGCAGACATGTATTTTAGGTGCGTTTTGAGTGTAGGACTGCGCTGCTTCACTCTTCATCAAGGGGTATTGTGAAGGACTTTTATGCAATTGCCTATATGCTTCAGTTTGATTCTCTCCCTGCTATTTTGAGGACTATATTGTTCGGTTCCAAGTGTCAAGAATGAATGTATTCGTGTACCGGACAATGATGTTGAGATTATGTTTGTATGTGGGATAGAAAGTACTTGTGTGAAATTGTTAAGAATTGTAAATGTTCTGGCCAGCAGATAATTGAGCTGTGTGTATTGGTAAAACTCAATTGTCTAGCCTGGCCCAGAGGAGGAGTTTTAGGATAATTGAGCTGTGTGTATTCTTAAAACTCAATTATCTAGCCTGGCCCAGAGGAGGAGTTTTTGCTGCATAAATTGTGAGTTCTGTGTACCAGTAAATCAGTCTTGTTCCAGCATTAAGTTGACTCATGTGTGGATTATTCGGCGATTCCAGGGATATTCCTACTCGTGGAATATTGGGTGATTTTCTTTTATGGGAAGAAGGGAATGCTTGACGAGGATATTTTCTACTACCGTCACAATTGGTTGGCAGCAGCGGGATTTTCCCTTCTACTTTCCTTTACACCAGGATTCCAAGCAGACACTGGGAACAGTGAATGGAAGGCTGGTACACCTTGCTTAAAAGAAATACACTTAAAGAACTACTGGAAGTCCGTGGAAGGATTGCTAGCAACAAAACCAAGCGGGTCATTATAGCAGAAATTAATGGAGCTAGACCAGGAGAACTTGGTTGCAGCAACGCCAGCAGTACAAGAGATGGGGACACCAGTGATTCAGGAGGAGGAATCACCAGCCAACAAGTCAATGAGAGAGAAGCTAGCATGGTTCGGTCCGAACCCAACGGCGGATGTGGTGCTGAAAGTGATGAACCTGTTAGCGGAGGAGGCTAAACAAATAAGAGACGCAGAGCTACAGTTAAAATTGGCAGCAGTCCAACGAGCAGCCGCACATTCTCCAAACAGTGAGTACAGCACAGCAGACACAAGGAAGATTCCGTTTAGCGCTTTTAAAGCTTTTGATGAAAAAGACTGTGACATTGATAATTACCTGGCAGATTTTGAGCGACAATGTAACCTGCACCGAATAGATAGAGGAGAGTGGGTCGCAATATTGTCAGGCAAACTGTCAGGCAAAGCTTCTGATGCTTTCCGGACCGTGCCAGAGCAGGAGATCCATAGCTACGCCAGGGTTAAAGAAGTGCTCCTGGCTCGTTATGCAGTAACCCCAGAGTCCTACCGACAAAAGTTCAGGGACTCACGCAAAACCACGAAAGACTCTTACGTGGAATGGGCATGCCAGTTATCCCTGTCGGCCTCTAACTGGGTCAACAGCAGCCAGGCCACCTCCGCAGAGGACATTTTACAACTAATGCTCCTGGAACAATTTTACAATCACATCCAGACGGATGTCAAAGACTGGGTGAGAGATCGCAGGCCCATGACTCTACCAGAGGCCGCTAAGTTGGCGGATGAATATGCGGATACTCGCCAGACGAACCCGGTCACACCACGGGTACAACCTCCACGACCAACGGTGCCCTCACACCCACCAGCCGCTAGATACCAACCTCCTAACAGACCGGTGACATCTAGCCCTCGCTATCCACGCCAGGAGGACAATGAACAACGCTGCTTCCGGTGCAAACAGCTGGGTCACTACAAGCAGAATTGCCCCATGGATAACAACACCAGGTCAAATTGGTCTCGACCTGGGTACCGCCCACCAGCAGCAGCCCATTGTGTAGACTCGGCTTGGGATCCCCAGGAACTGGGTCAGGAAGAACCATTGGGCACCCTTTACGAAGCCCTCATGGTACAATCTGTTATTACGGACAACAGGAAACACCATTGTCAGCTGGTCATGGTTAACGGAAAAACCGCCCGGGGATTAAGAGCCAGTGGGGCAACCATCACGTTGGTACAAAGACACCTTATTAAGGCATCAGAGAAACCGGGGAAATCAATTGCTGTGAGAGTGGCAGGGGGGGCAGTATACCGTATTCCTACTGCACAGGTACACCTAGACTGGGGTGCGGGAGCTGGCAATGTTCATGTGGGCGTCATGAAAGACTTACCTTCTGAAGTCATCCTGGGCAACGACATTGGCCCCCTGACTTCGGCGTTCGCCTCTACCCCCGCTCAGGAGGCCCACGCAGTAACCACCAGAGCACAAAGTCGCGCTGCCGAGAGCCATCCGCTTCCTACTGAGACCCAGGTAAGCCAACCCAACCTATCCTTGACTGTAGAACCCCTACCCTGGGACACCCCAGAGGATTTTGGGCGGGAGG